>NW_022169895.1:0-29732 GCF_008728515.1 Papio anubis | reverse complement strand
CTCCCCCATCCCTCAGCCCTGCAGTCCCGAGAGGCTAACTCCAGGCACCCCTTGTCCCTGCCAGGAGACATGGATCCAGAGAGGCCAAACGGAGCCACAGCCGCCTCTGGAGCCTGGGGACAGGGCCAGGTCCCTGAAACGTGGGGCTCCTTTTCCAGAGCGCCTCCGTCCTTAGCATCTTACAAAAGGTCCTTGGGGCATTGACAGAAAAGCCCCATTCATTCAGGACAGATCATCACAGTTGCTGAAACTAGCCCAGGCTGTGAATTGGTGACAAGGCTCATGTTAAGGGGTGCAGGGAGCGGGAAGGGTGTGCTGGGGACATCACTGTGAGTTCCCCATCTTCTCAGGCTCCATTCTGCCCCTCTGTCACCTTCTTCTCTGCCCAGGCAGGTGGAGGTCATGGGGCGCATGCTTCATAGCACTCTTGGTGAAGGTCGGTGGGCTCCTTGGGATGTGACAATATCGGGACCAGAACTGTGACTTACCTTTTCTGGCTTCTGCACATGTGGTGGCTCTTTGACAGTCTAGAATGTTCAAAAGAGACAAACATGGGCTGGATGGGGGTGGGCGGGCTCTGCCTTGGCCCTGCACATAGCTGGGACCCTGGTCTGGAGCACCAGGAGACAGCACTGCCTTTGGGGTGTCACTCTGGCCACCCTGAGCCTGTGAAGTTGTACCCGGCAGGCTCCTCTTCCTGGGCCTCAGCCTCCAACCTTACCTAAGGGGAACCCCTGTACCGCCACTGTGGGGTTCCTAGGGGTCAGCCGGGCCAGGAACTAGATCCCTAGAGAGGCCCAGCCCCTACAAGTGTCCTTCTCTGCCCACAGCCACATGGAGAAGAGAGTGCCCGCCCCACTTCCCTTCCTCAGGGAGCGCCTATCTGTCCCCAGGAGCCCTCCCTGACCTCCCAGCCTCATGGCTGAGTTCCCGGCTTCCTCCCCTTGTGGCTCCCTATGCAGACATGAGCCCTGCGTGTTCCCTGGGCTGAGCTCTGTCCTCTCCTCCCTCTGCTCTGTCCTCTGCAGCTCTCGGAGCTGGGTCCGTCCACTCCAGCTCCCAGCACCCCTTCCATCCTCCCTGCCCCAGGCTCCATCTCTGCTTCTGGGTCCTGCTCTGCCTTACAGGGAGCCCTTCCCACTCCTGTGGGGTGGACATTTCACCTTCAGCCCTGACAGGACAGGACTGTGAGCCGCCTATGGGCAATGGTGGCCGCTTCATTTCTGTCCCTCCCCAGCCCAGCATGGGGCCCAGGGGAAGCTGCAGCTCAGTAAAGACAGATGAAGGAATGGGGAAGGCACCAGACATGTGCCAAGATCCACGCTGGTTCCTTAAGGCACAGACAGCTGGGGGTTGCTGGCACCGCCCCCTCCATTTGGGCCATCAGGGACTTCATGGGGACCTTCTTCTCCCTCCCACACAGAGGCCACCTCCTGGCCCTGTCCATCTGAGGCTTTCCCAGGAAGTCCTGATTGTTGAGGCAGCCCTGGCTCTCAGGGGTTCTGGGGTCACTTCTCCCAGGAGCCAGGGCAGGCCTTAGCCCCATGTCCAGGGCATCCCAGGCCAGCTCTATGACCAGCCCAGGCAGGAGAGGCCCTTAGCCCAGGCTTGCTAGGGCTCCGGAATGGTGTAGACAGGTCTGCCACTCCCTGGGCTCACGTGATGAGCTGGGAGCTGAGGGAAACTTCCCACAGGTGGGATCACGGGGCAGTCACATGTTAGAGTCCCTCAGAGGGCGGGCCTGTGCCTGGGCCCCAAGGCTGGGCAGGCAGGGAGCACTTGCCTTCTTGCGGCACAGCCGCCAGAGACAACACAGCAGCAGTGGCAGAAGCAGCAGAGGCAGCACAAAATAGAGCCAGTTGCTGAAAATGCCCTGGTGGAGAAAGAGCGCACCATGAACCATGCCTAAGGGACAGGAATGCCAGGCCTGGGAGGGCCTGGGTGGCCTCTTCCCAGTCCCCACCACTTGGCAGCCATCTGCCCACTCCTTGCTCTCCCTAGCTGGCCCCACATCTGGGTACCACAGTGGGGCCAGCGGCCACGGCTGGGCTACAGAGAGCTACAGACCCTTTCTCTGGCCCTGCTGAAAGTCTCTGTCCCAGAGCCCTGACAAGAAAGTCCTGGAAGCTTCTGTGGTCTGATGAACCCTCACTGCACACCTCACCTGCAGCACAGGTTCTGTGAGGACCACAAAATCTACCGGTACAAAGATGGGTGACGGTGGAGGTGCAGGCACAGAAGCAGGGGCAGGGGACCCAGGTCCCTCCCCCACAGCCTCTCTCCCCACTTTCAGGCTCTGCACCGTGGGCACATCCACGCACTGCCTCTGTTTCCCCAGCCTACACCTGCAGAGGGAATGAACCGCCTCCTGGGGGCACTTGTGAGGTTTAGAGAGCTCAGACAAAGTCCTGGCTCAGAACCAGGGCCATATGGGGTGTAAGCAACGGGAACACTTCTCTGGGTGTTCTTCACACTAAAGGAACCTCGGGCTGCATCTGTGGGAACGCAGGCTGCTCAGGCCTTCCCCAGATCCAGAGCTCTACTTAAGAGAAGGCTGGAGAGGAGGGAGGGGAGGAGAGAAGGGGAGGGAAGGGAAGGAGGAGAGAGGAGGAGGGGAGGGGAGGAGAGGGGGCCTGTGCTGGAAACCCAGCTGTCTGAAGGAGAGGAACCACTGAAGCTGAGCATGAAGGCCACTGGCAAGGTGGGAGCCCCCGGGCTGCTCTTGATGTGCCTGTCACAGTCGGGCCATCAGTGAGTAGATTTCTGATGGGGAATGCATGCATTCAGCCTGCAGATCCATGTGTGGATGTGCAGGGACAGGCAAGGGGAGACCCAGAGGGAGGGCTCTCAACACCGGTGTGTCCTTAAAAGTGAGACTGGATACAAGGCAGTGGAGTGGGCTCTGGCCTCCCGCCCGTCCCTCCAGCACATCCTCCTGCCTCCATGCGCCCCAAGCTGCCCAAAGACATGGAGCCTATGAGCAGGGCACCTGGGGCACAGCACCTCCATTCCCAGGGGCTTCTCAGAGTTAAGCCTCCAGGTCCAAGTGTCCTTCCTCTCCTTCCAGCAGTAGGAAGGGACATACTGCAGGGCTTGGCGAGGGAGCAGAGAGGGACATCTCAGGGGCCTGAGCAAGGAGGAGAGGCAGAAAGGGGCCTGAAGGCATCTGGGAAATGACAGCAAGTGAGCACCAGGTGGTGGCTTTGGGACCAGGGTCATGAGCAGGTTCCTTAGGACTAGATCAGTGCTGGGGCACCACTGCAGGCACGCCCCGACAGCAGCAGTCCTGGCCTGAAAAGTTCCTGCCTACAAAAAGGGACCTGCTTCCTGTGAAGCCTCTGTGCCTGTCCATCCAAGCCCAATGGATGTTCAAAGTCCTGCCGCTTTGGAATGCCTCGGGTCTGCCCTGCCCTCCACCCCAGTGCCCCTCCAAAGTATACTCCATGCCCCTGCCCTGCCCCTGTTCCAAAACGCCTGCCACTTTCACAATGCCCAAAGAAGTCGCCACTGCCACCAAGCCGATCTCGTCAAAGCAACTCCCCAAAGCTGCAGTGCCTATACGGCCCAGCTTCCTAGGGATGCCTGCCTCCGTCAGTGATGCGTTTGTGCTCAGGCCCCACCCCGTCCGCCATTAACGTGTGTGCGTCGCATGCCCCTGCATGTCATGACTGTCCTAAATGATCAGGGACTGCTGTTTGGTCACCATCCTGGCTCTTTTCTGTGGCTTACAGAGTCTGTTGACTTAACTCTGAGAGGCAACCTGAGCAAAGGCACCATTCTCGGGCAATCATCTCCTGCACCCTGCCCTCCCTCACAGATCCTAGAACACTGCAGATCCCCTGAATACCTTGGGGGTCACCAACAAGGGATGTCGGGAGGAGGCTGCTCTTTGCCCAGCCACAGACATGGGCTGCCCCAGCAAGGGGTGGCATCCACATTCTGTACACCTCACGGTGACCAACCCTGACTCCCTGGTCTCTTGCCCTCTGGGGCCTCCTGCCAGGGGCACCTACTCTCCAGGTTTTTCTAGTTTTGGCCCAGGGCAATTCATGGAATTATTGCCGATACTGGTTGGCTTTTCATCTAAAAGAAAATGACATGAGAAGAATGTCAATGCACCTGTCTGTCCACTGTTCCTCCCCATGTGTGTCCTCAGCATGCAGAGCTGACCCTGTGGCCCAGGACCGGCATGTGGGCTCTGCCTTCCTATTGCATAGACCCCTGCAGCACCCGCCACACCCAGGCCCTGTGCAGCACTCTGCTGTGTAACAGGAACAGGCAGGCAGAGTCCCTGCTCTCAAGGACTCACCTTTAGGGACTGCATGGGACACAGAAAACAAAATAAAAAACAGGACAAAACAGATGACAGACAGTAACATGCCAGATGTCCATGACCAGAGGAGGAGGGACCAGAGGAAGGACAGCTGCTTCATTATGCGTGACTTCCCCTATCTTGTGAGCCATAATTTCTGGTCTAGAAGAGCATGAAATGATGCAAGGCCAGGGATTTGCTTCCAAAATACTCTGTGATAAGGGTACCAAGGAAAGCAGGTGGGGCAGGTTAAGAATGATTGAAAGTAGGTGATGGCTTCTTCAAGTTCATGGCACAATCCTTGCTATTTTGTACAGTGTTGTAAACTTCCAAGAAAAATAAATTCTCTCTGAAGAGGTGACAATCCAGTTGAGATTTAAAAGATGAGGAGCCAGCCAGGCAAAGATCCCAGGCAAGGGTGCTTGGGGCTGAGAGAGTGGCCTGTGCCAATGCTCTGGGCAGTGACTCGCTGACCTTGTCAAGGAGGGAAAGAGGTGACCCAGGACAGGGGGCAGGGCCTCCTGGGCCCTGGAAAGGGGTTGGGGTTTTATTTTGTGCAGTGAATCTGTCCAGGTTGGGCAGATCCAGGATATGGCACATGGAGGCAACAGGACTTGCTGGTGGGATGGATGTGAAGAGGAAGCTCAGAGGAGTCAAAGATGACATTTGAGAGTTTGACCAGAACAACCAGGTGGACAGCAACACCATTTACCAAGATGGGGAAGCCTGAGGAGGGGACTGGGTTTTTTTTTTTTTTAAGTGTGTAATTTTGTTTTCCAATTTTTGTTTATTTATGTATTTATTTATTCATTTTTGTGGGAGCATGGTGGGCTCAGGAGAGTTCGGTAATGTGTAGACACGGAACCATCTGACTCCTGAGCCCACGCCCTCTTCACACCTCCTGAACTGTGGGGGAGGGCATGGGCCCTGCTGCATCTGCCTGCTCGCCTTGCTCCAGCTCTCTACCCACTGGGCTCGGCTCCCAGGACCCCGGCTTCCCAGGGCCCAGCAACTGCATGGCCAACCTAGGACTGGCAGAACCCATGGTATTGACCTTTTTGCCAAGGATGATTTCAAAACAATTATGGCATCCTCCTCATTTTCCTTTAAAAACCGTTCTCTGTTTTGTTTTGTTTTGTTTTTTCCACCTCCCTAAATAGGTACATAGTTTACCCTGGTATGTGTTTTCCATTGCAACGTCCTGTTCCCGAATAAATAGCATTTCTGTTTAGTGACACTGTTTGTTATTTAGGTGGTCAAAAATTGCATCCAGGCGCTTCCAGAAGCCAGAACCAGGCTCTGCCCCTGCTTCCCCATAGGGACAGATGCAGGACAGAGAGAAGTCTTTCCCTGACCTGCACCTCCAGGCTGGCATCAGTCGCCAGGGAAGGCACGCTGCCATCTAGTGGGGGGTGCAGGGGAGGCGTGTACAGTGGTGGCCAATACTCCAGGGACATTTTCAGGGGATATCTTCCTAATAGTGAAAATAGGTTTAAAGGTTGTTCTCAATTATTTTAAAAAATAAGTTTCTTTTTACTCCTGGACAAGCCATCAACCAGGAGCAGAATGGCCATCTACCCAGGTGCCCAGAGCTGTGGCATGGGCTCTCCGCTGCGAGACATCAGTGCTGGTCTGTGTATGGAGAGGTAGACGGTAACCTCCAGGGTGGGAAGCCAGTGCACCCACAGGCCCACAGAGGAGGCAGCTGAATGCCCTTCATGGAGGTAGGCTGGGTACCCCATTTCCCAGGAGCTACCATCACAGGGAGGTAGAAGGCCCTGGTAGGGCAGCCAGATTGCGTGGGTCTGCTTTCCTGCCCTGCAACATGAACTGTATGGCCCTGGGCAGGCTCTTCCATCATGCTTCTCTCTAGTTCTCCATCCATATGGGAAAGTTGTCAAAACTAAAATGAAGTCATTTGTACTAAAAAATAAAATAAAATCCATGACAAATAGGGCTAAGAAAGGCTACAAAGAGAGGGTTTTATGCCTATATGCCTGGTAATAAAAATATCACAAATGACTTTGCAAAAACCACAACCTTGCACAAAAGCCATTGCAAACTTAACACAAAAAATACTTCCACAGGAACATGTGCCCAAGAACTGCCTGTCCAGCCTTGGACTAGTGTCACCCTTGCTATTGATCTGTTTAGACAAGGGTAATGATCTCAAAACAATTCCCTAATCCTCATTTCTCCTTTAAAAGCCTTTGTCTTCTGTTACCTCCCTGATTATGCACATTACTATGGCATACATATTCCTAGTGCCAGGCACTGTTCCTGAATAAGTACTGTTTTCTTTTAGAGAGAAACTCTCTGTTGTTCTGGTTGACACATACAAAGGAATTTCTGTCCGGCTGCTTTGAGGATTCAGGGAGATATTGTGCGAAGCATGTGGCACAATATCTGGCTATGCTAATAAGCTTAGCTTTCCTTAGAAACGGGCTGCTCAGTCCCTAAGACACTCCCTAGAAAGCATAATCCAGTGAAAACCGAATTTCCTGAGACCATCCACACAATGCTGATGAGTGGGAATGTGGGGACGACAGGCCCAGCCCTTCCTATGTACTCATGGAAAGGAAGAGGAAAATGGCCAAGAAGCCTCTTGGGGGAAGAGAAGTCATCTGGGATTACCACATGGCCCTGGAATTAGATGTCAGTGAACATATTATCATCAGATCAAATGAATGTAATTGGGGCACAATTCTAAGATCAAAGAGATGCAAAAATCCAACTCAAACCTGCAGGCCAGTGGGGAAGGCAAGAGCACACGCCCCTCCCCAGCACCCAGGGCACAGCGTCTGCCTGGACTCTGCGCTTCCTCAGGCCACTCCACCATCACAGAGGTCCCCTGATGCCTAACTATAGTCAAATAACAGGAGATTTTTTAAAATGCTATAGCCCTTCCACGAACCAACTGCTCTACACATGTGATTTTGCTTAGCTAGGTGCAACTGTGGCTGACCATCTGTAATATGAAAATCCACACCCAAAATGCTTCAAAATCTGAAATTTCTTGAGCACCAACATGATGTTCAAAAGAAATGCTCAACAGAGAATTTCAGATTTCAAATTTGCGGTTTGGGATGCTGAAACATAAGCATAATGCACACATTCCAAAACCTCAAAAAATTAAGAAACTAAAATATTTGTGGTCCCAAGCATCTCAGTTAAAGAACACACAACCAGCACCATATTGGCTCCAGTGTTAAACTGAGAAAATAGAGGCTCAGAGTAGAATACTCATCTGGTCAAGGTGACACAGGCAACGTTTGCCTGAGCCAGGATTCCAGGGCCCAGGCCTACAGGCTGGCATCCTCCCTCAATGCGAGGTAAACACACCCCTCTGGGCAAGCTACTGGTGCACCTGGCCAGCCAGGCTCAGACCTCCGGGGCTGCCACCATTTCCCAGGAGTAGCCTGTGGGCCGGGTCCCTGGGCTCCCTGGGCGGGAAGGGGAAACTGAGGCTAAGGTGGGCAGATGCAGCTGTGATGGCAGACCCAGTCCTAAACCCAGCCTCACTGAGGGGGAAGCCCTGATCTGAGATGCCCTCTTGGGATTTGTTACTTCCCCACTTGGCAGATGAAGGGAGGGGTGGCCGGGCTTCCCAGTGCCTCCTTCCACTTGTCCTCATGGCCTCTAACCCACAGGGTCCAAGGGAATGGCTGGCAAGGGCTGGGAGGCTTGGCTGGCTGTGGGGAAAGGCAGTATTGTATGGGAAATACGTGACTCAGAGGCACCGAGGAGACAACTTACCAATGATAGTGCTTTCATTTGAAGATAAATCTGCAAATAACTTCGTCTTGTTTCTTTAGAGTCTGAAAGCCATTTCCATGAATAACCACATGGTAGGATCTGCAAGGACAACATTCAAAAGTCTGAGTGTGGAAGAGTGGAGGGCTGCTTCCCCTCTGACCTCCCTGATCCTGGAGATCCTCCCCCAAAACTGAATTTGCAGAGGCTCCTGTAAGGAAGGAGCAGTGTTTGACCAACATCTATGTGTCCACTGGGTCAAATCTTCATCTGGTGTCACTGAGGGTCCAGGAGGAGGCAGCTGGGCCTTGAGCACACTCAAGGACTCTCTCCCTACCATCCCTGAACCAACACGCTCAGGAAAGGCCTTGGTCCCTGCACAGTGCAGGCTCAAAGTGCTATTCCTGCCCTGAAATCTGTGGTGCTCCCTCAGGCCCCAGGGGTACTGGCCATGCACTCAGCCAGGCCCTCCCTGATGTAAGGTGTAAGTGGAGCCATAATGCTGCCTGAAGACACCATGTCTCATGACTCAGCTGGGTGCCCAAGCCTAGATGCCTCCTTCAGGGCTGCTGAACACTCGGGGTCTCTCCTCCCTGTCTTTCTGTGTGCCTGTGGCAGGGAGGACACCCACAGGGGCAGGGGCAGGGCCAGGACTGCTCAGGGGAATCTATCATAGAGGCCCAGTTTTAGCTGCTATTCCAGAGACCTACAGGTGATTCCTCACCTCCTGCTCTTCCTGACCCAGCAAGGACCACAGGGCACCCACCCTGAGGTTCAGGAAGTGTGTCCTTCCACCATTGTGACTCCCACCCTGAGACAAATACCACAGGGGACACAGGACAGGTGGGGCTGGCCCCAGGAGCCAGCTGGGGTTCCCGCAGGTCTGAAGCTGCCAAGGGCATTGGCTTCCACGCCTGCCTCCTGGCCCAGGCCCCGCTCATTCCAATCCCTGTGGATGCCTGGGGTGCCCCTGGTCCATGCACCCAAGGAAAGCTTCCTGTGAACCCTGCTTCCTGCCTTCCTGCAGCGTCACACCTTCAAGGCGGGCTGTGGGTGAAGCTGGCCTGCTGACATGCTTTCTGAGGCTTTCAAGTACTTTCAAAAATGGGGGCCCACAGTTAAAAGCCTGAACATTTCCCCTAAATATCTAGATTTCTAGCTTTCTTGGAAAATGGGAAATGCAGGCCTCAGTGGGTTTGTGTTTCTCCCAGCTCCTGGCTGGGACCTAGGGAACCATGCTCCTCAGATGAGGAGCTCCGAGGCCTGCCTCACTCCAAAGACCCGCACACTGACTGCTGACATCAGCCAGCTAGGCCTGGCCTGCTCTTCCCGCTCAAGGTGCCAGCCCAGCCCTTGTGGGCACCCACTTGATGGATACTATGCTGTCCTTGGAAGACCCTGGGCCTGGTGGGGGCACTGAGGCTATGAGAGACAGCAGGAAATGCCAATTTGGTGCCCTGTTCTGAGGAACTAGATACGGGCCCCCGCAGGGCAAGCATGGGGTTCTCTCCCACCGCTAAGGCTGACAGCAGCTGCTTCCAAATCTGATGCTGCCAGATAGCATCTTCAACGTCTTCCCCACTCAGGCTTCCAAAAAGCCCTGACCAGCCAGATACTGGGCTCAGTGTGTGCCTGGGAGGGAGCAACTGGGCCCCTTGGTGAGCCCCTTAGTCAGCCTGCGCCCCTTGGTCAGCCCAACTTGGCCACTCTTAGCAGGACTGAGGGCTGCCCAAAAGCTCCATGGACAGGGTAATTGCAAATTACATCCTGGGCTGTGTTAAGACTATGTATTCTATGTATTGCAAGCAAGCATTTTTTTTTCAAGGTGGATGGATAAAAAGAGAGAGAGAGAGAAAGGAACATGGCCAAACATTCATTGTAAAATCCCAATGGTGGTTGTAGGTATGTTTGTGTTCATTGCACAATCCTTTCCACTTACCTATAGGTTTGAAAATTTCAACAACAAAAGGGTGGAAGAAAACCAAAGAATTAAATAAGAAAATTATGCTTAGACATAGACAACCAGAAGTCACGATACATCCTGGGTGACAAGTGACTGGTGAGAGGTACAGACCAAGCCCTTGGGTTTCAGGGAGTCAGAGGGCTGGTCATTAGGGAAGGCTTCCAGGATGAGGTGCCCTTTGAACAGGGCTGTGAGAGACAGGTGGGCTCGGCCCTTCAAGGTGAGGCAGGGCTTGCAGAGTGCCTATGCCCCACCTGGTCCCACCTCTGCACAGGATGCCCAGAAAAGGGAGTGGCCCCTGGAGGGCCTGGAGTTCCTGCTAAGAGCCTCAAACACCTGCCAGGCTGGAGAGGGAGGTGCCTGTCAAAATCCTCCAGCCATGTGTGGGGGATGGGCTCAGGATTGGCCTGGAGTAGTGAGGCCACCAGAGGCCTCTCCCAGGCTATGAGGCCGAGGGCTAAACAGGGGAGTCTGGGCTGCGTGCCTTCCTCCCCGGCCTCCTTCCTGGGCTCCCTGGAACCCTCCTGGCTTCTTGGTGGCAGCCTGCTGAGAGGGCTCATTCTGTTGCATTTGGGTTTCAGGCTCCTGCCTTGGCCTTTCCCTGCTGTGACTGTCACCCTCCATGTGGGGCAGCTTTGCCCAAGTTAGCCAACAGCTGACAGTTCAGGGCTGTGACTGCCAGGCCACATGGGCAGAGGTAGAGGGCCGAGCTGGTGGGCACAGGGCACCTGTCACCTCAACTCAGCTGTCTCCAGGGAGGAGTGACGACTCACATCCTCACCTGGGGTTGACAGGGCTGCTCAGATGCCACAGCCTGTGCATGTCCAGGGGACATCGTCAGAGGAGCACAGCTGTCACAACTGCTGCACGGCTGAGCGACTTTAAACCAGGAGCAGCAGAAAGAGACCCCAAGGGGGAGGGGAGCTTTCTCTACTCATCCCTCCCCTCAGCTCTGCATGGGGGAGAGGCAGGCTCGGAGACAGAGCCCAGGACCAGTCATGGAAATGTCAGCCCAGCTCCTGTTTCAGGAACCTACCAGCTCCCAGCCCTGTGCCAGTCCCTGCACAGCCCAGTGCCTTGGGACTCACGACAGACCTCACAGCATCCTTTCTGTTCATGGGAGGCACCTCACTGACAAAGGGCAATTTGCTCCTGGTCGTGTGCCCATGGAGAGCAGAGCTCAGACATGGACGGTGTGTCTGTCCCCACAGCCTACTGCCAGGGCACCCTGCAGTGAGGAACAGGGAGGCCAGAGCCCAGCTGCTGGAGGGCCTGGTGGTCTTGCGAAGGGCCTCGTGCTGTCCCCATGGAGGGAGGACACCCAGGGCTCCCTTCATCTCCAGCAGCCGCAGTTGTGCAACTGCTGGCCATGCAGAGCCCCAGCCTGCACAGAAAGGTCTCAGCACAGACAGAGGCATCACAGAGGCCCTCACAGGGCTGTCACCACCATGCTGGGACCCCAGCTGGCAACAGGGCATCCTCACTACATCCCAGACAGCATGGACAGGCACTGGAATTGATCCTGTGGGATTGAGGTGAGCCAAGGGTGTTTGTGTAGATGCCTTTGTCAGGCTATGGAGGTTTCCTTCTGCTCCCAGGGTGCTGTGGCATGTTGACGCCCCCACTTCTTGTTCTTCATCCCCTGAGATAACCGCTTGGTTCCTGTTTCCCATTTTGCTGATGTGGTAAATTACACAGATATTTCAGCTCCTGCACCTACCTGGCCTTCCTGGGAGGAGCCCTGACTGCTCCAGGCCTGTGGTCTGGGTTACCTGCGGCTCCATGCCATTTGCTGGTGTTTCCCTGAGAGCTTCTCACACATGTCTTTTCTTGCTTTAAACTTATTGTTGTGAGGTAACAGCACACTAATTGTACACAGGTACTCACATCCCCACCCCTGCATATTTCCCCCACACCAATAGACACTCACGTTCACACCCATGTGGGCTATACATCCACACCCACCCACCCATCCACACTGCACCACAAACACACTCAACCCACCCCATACCACACACATCATACCACACACCACACACCCAAAGCACACACACCCACACACCACACACACACATAAATAGCAAACACACGTACACCAAAATACCAAAGACACACCACACATCCCATACACACAACACATACATCACACATCATACACGCACCACACACTCCCCACTCCCCTAACACACACCCAGCACACCCCCCACACACAACATAAACAGCAAACACGTATACACCAAAAATACCAAGCACACACCTACACATCCCATACCATACACACACAGCCACGGCACACACACCCACCACCCACTGAATGCACACACAAAGTATACACACATGCCATCACACCATTTCCTTCCCCTCATGCCACACACACAAGATATACCCATGTAGACACCCACGTATGACACACACAACACATCCACTCTAGTCCTACTGTACATACCCACACCACAGACACACATAAATAGTAAACACATATACACCACAAACAGCAAACACACAGCACACATCCCATGCACACACACCACACACACAAGCAGTACACTCCCACACAACAAACTCACACACTAGACACCATGCACCAGGTACCCTTCCCACACACTTCCACAGCACCCCAACTTACGCCACACACTCCTCACATACACCACACACACATACATATATGCCCCGTACACACACTCACACCCCCACACACATACAACACATACCTCCTCAGCTCCCACACCACATACACCCATAACACAACACACACAGATGCATCACTCATGCATACCCCCCACATACTATACTCACAGCCCATATACACACCCCACACACAGATCACACACACATTTACACAACACACAGACCACATATTACCCTCCCCCGCAGACTTCACACACATCAAGCTTCCCACAGCACACCTTCCCACACACACTACACACACTGCACCCACACAAACTACATACACACACCACACACATCAAACACACTCACACCACATATACACACCACACTCACACTCCCCACACACATCCTCCCCCACACATACCAAACAAACGCACACTCCATACATGCATGCACTCACACACACCACCGTTTGGCTACCACAGGGCCTCCGCAGCTCTCACCTCCTACACACACAGAGGAAGGCTCCACCAACATAGCTTCAAGATAGGTCTTTGATGTGAGCTGGAACACATGAGTAGGGGTGGGACAGGGCAGGGAGAGTGAGCTTCCGGTCACAGAAGCCAGGCCCCTAGCCCCTCACCTCCACCCACTCACAGCATCAACAGTTGCTTCTCAGGGCCTTGAAGCCATTCTCCACTGCAAACACATGGTCAGGGCTGTCTGCAATTGCTGTTATCTACAGAAAGCAGAGCTGGCTTGGATCCCCGGCCCAGAGGTGAGGATGCAGCAGACCCCAGGCCCAGGGGACAGTGTCCTGCCCCCATGCTTTGGGGGCAGCAGAATGCCAGGCTCTGAGAGCCACAGCCTTCTCCAGCCAGCAGCCCACTCTCAGGGAATGTGGGGGGAGCTCTTCCGCCCTCCCCTCTGGTGTGGTGGGATTTATACGACATGCTGTCATTTCTGCAGTAGTCATGGGTTGGCCCAACTCACTTGAGGCAGATTAGACGACCCTTCTTAGGGTGGCCCTGGGAAAGCCACCTGAAATGCCCTTCCCTACTCTAACCCCAGCCTGACCACAAGGCTCCATATTGGTACCTGGTTAACCTGTTTGGAATTACCAGGTCTTTCCTATAATCAGCCACATAAATGGTGGCCCCCAGGCTCCAAGTCCTTTCAGCTTAAGGGAAAGAAGGCATTGAGTATTAATTACCAAAATACAAGGAGCAAAATGCTGATAAATACAAACTGAACTCACTTCTTTGAGAGTGTCCAAAAATGGATGTTTCATCATTGTTCCATCGGTCATAGCAATAATCATGCTGGAAACCTTGTTGTCTGCAGGAGAAGCAAGGAGTGGCCTGCTCAGCAAAGGCCCTAGAAGTGACCTCCAAAAGCTCTGGTGTTGGGAGAAAAGCTGAGTGTTGGGAGAGAAGCTGAGGCAGGGCTTGCATGTCTGCTTGACTTGCTAGCTCCTTGCTTCTCGCACTCTCATTATCTCAAGCAGCTATATGTTTCTCATTCACTTGATATACCGTTTCTTTTCAACCCCCACATCCTCACCATCTGTTTCTTTGTCTGAGCACCAATAAATAGCATGGACTCCCAGAGCCCGGGGCCTTTGCAGCCTCCACACTCACGATGGCCCCCTGGTCCCACTTTCTCTCTCAAACTGTCTTTTTCTCATTCCTTTGACTCCGCCAGACTTCATCACTCCCATGATCTGGTGCTGGATCTGATCACCCCAATACTCCAGGACCCCTGCAGGCCACCAGGCCCACAGCATTGATCACTCCAGGGCATGGCCAGGTGCCCCCGCCTCATCCTCCAGCGCAGAGGCTGCCAAGAGCCAAGCACCTGCTCTCCAGAGACCCCCTAGAGTGAGAGAGTTCTCAGCCCAGCACCCATTTAAAAAGGAGGAGCTGAGAGGGGCAGACCCCTTCTCAACAGGCTGCCTGAACTCTCACCCACTAGCAGCAGCACCACCTCTGCCTGAGGGCAGCTCCAGCCAGGACTCCACAAGCACAGGCCTGTCCCATGGCCAGGGGGAGAAGAAGCTGGGCTCTCCTGTGGGCAGAGCCTGTGGGCAGCCCTGCCGGCATCTGTGGGCCCAGGAATACAGGACTCCAGGTCAGTGGCACCTGGGCAGGGGACCCCACGGCCACCTCAATGCCTTTCCCCACCAACTCTGCCTTTTCCTGACAAGAGCTGCAGCCACACAGTGGGGAGGGGAGTCGGCGGCTGTGGACAGCCTTCTGCATAAGACACATTCAGGGAATACAAGTCGCTCAGAGGGGAAACGAGGAAGGGAGGAGGAAGACTAAGGTGTGTGCAAAGGGGCAAACCCCTTGGCTCTTCCCTTTTCCTTTTCACACAGCCCAGCTGGAGGGCAAGCACCTCAGGGTTATGAGCACCAGGGGTGCACGCGCAGGATCCCACACAGTTCTCGGAACTCCATGGGGCAGGGGCTTAATATGCTCACTGCACCAGGGAGGGACCTGGAGTTCAGAGCAGGTGAGCAACTTGCTCCAAGAGGCAGGGCAGGGGTGGCCTTGCAGAATCTGCACACAGAGCTCTCTGAGGCTGTCGCCCAGCCCTGTTTCCCCAGGTGCTTACATGTGGAGTTGAAGTTTTCCATCTGCCGAATTGCCTGCAAGAAAATGAAGAAATAGCGAACCTGGACAGTGAAATATCTAAACTGGACATGGATACTCTAAGACCTTGTAAACTAGAATCGATTCTTGGAGCTCAAGGGGTGTATACATTTCTAAATCCTGCCTGCATGGATGTGTGTTCTTCAGGCACCATTTTCTGAAGTTGATCGAGACCCTCTTTTATTTTCTTCCTGAAAAAAAACTCCAAAAAGGTGGTTGACATGGAAACACATGGACTGTTAAAAATTAGCTCCCTGGCCGGGCGCAGTGGCTCAGGCCTGCAATCCCAGCACTTTGAGAAACCGAGGCGGGCAGATCACGAGGTCAGGAGATCGAGACCATCCTGGCTAACATGGTGAAACCCCGTCTCTACTAAAAATACAAAAAATCAGCCGGGTGTGGTGGCAGGCGCCTGTAATCCCAGCTACTCAGGAGGCTGAGGCAGGAGAATGGCATGAACCTGAGAGGCGGAGCTTGCAGTGAGCCAAGGTCGCGCCACTATACTCCAGCCTGGGTGACACAGTGAGACACCGTTTCAAAAAAAAAAAAAAAAAAAATTAGCTCCCAAGCTCTCTGGGAGCCACTGTTCACCATGCAAGGCCTCCTGGATGGAAAAGGGGGCCAAGCAAGGGCTCTGTCCTGCTCATTCCTCATTGTGATGTTGACCATAGATTTCAGGACTTCTGATCTCATCTCAGTTCTAGAGAATGCAGGCCTGAGGAATCTCACCAGGGCCCCGCTTAGACCATCTTTGGTGACAGTGGGAGCTTCCCATGGATGAGCAACTGTGAGTCAGGAACTGCAATGGGGCTGACATTCCTAACCCTAACCCTAACCCTGAATGGGGGATGAACAACTGAGAGTTAGCGCCTGCCAATAGGGTTGGCATTCCTAACTCTAACCTTAATCCTAACCCTGAAGCAGGGATGGGCAACTGACAATGGGGTTGACATTCGTAACTCTAACTCTAACCCAAACCCTAACCCTAAGCCTGAACCAGGGATGGGCAACTGAGAGTCAGCCACTGACAATGGGGTTGACATTCCTAACTCTAACTCTAACTCTAACTCTCACCCTAACCCTAATCCTAACCCTAACCCTAACCCTAGCCCTGAACCAGGGATGGGCAACTGAGAGTCAGCCACTGACAATGGGGTTGGCATTCCTAACTCTAACTCTAACTCTAACTCTCACCCTAACCCTAATCCTAACCCTAACCTTAACCCTAACCCTAGCCCTGAACCAGGGATGGGCAACTGAGAGTTAGCCACTGACAATGGGGTTGACATTCCTAACTCTAACTCTTACTCTAAGCCAAACCCTAACCCAAGAAGGACTCCCTTGGGTTGGGCACTCCATCCTTTAACAGGTAGGGCTGCATTTGGGAAAAGTCATCCTGCTAAGCCCCCAGCCCTGCACCCAGACCCGACAGCCCCAGACCTCTGACCCTGACTCAGTTTCCTCCTCTCTCTTCACCCTGTTACAGGAAGTACCAAATCTACTTACTTACACTGCCTGGCCTCCTTGACTTTCTGTGCCCCTGAAACAAGAAGACCAAACGCTGGAGAGGCAGCCCCGACAGCTGTGCATGCAGGGGCTGAACACTATCTGCAGGCTGGCTGGGAGATGTGGCCTGTCAGCTGCTGTTAAAACAGACAGAATGGGCTGGAGCAGCCAGGACTGGCTCTGGTGGCAGGACTGGGACAGGCCAGAGACTTAGGGTCAGGCTAATCCAATGTGACAGGCTGAGCCTGCACAGCAAGGCTGGGCAGAGCATGGACCCCGAAGGATGGCTTCCCACTGTGGGCAGAGCATCCCTGCCATGGCCAGAGCTCTGAGAGCCCTGCCCTGCCCAGCCCAGGAGGGGAGGAGGCCAGGCCCATTCATACCCAGAAGAGGCCACAGCCTGGCCTTTCTCTGGCCATGCCCAAACCCCGCTCCCTGTCTGGGTCACCCACCACAGTCCTCCCCCATAGACTTGCTTTTTACCACCTCACACCCACTCGTCTCTCTGCCAAACCCACAGCACAGGGCACACAGATCCAAGCCTCCCCCCAAGCTCAAGATGCAGCAGCCCACCCTATATCCCCTCGAAGCTGCAGGTGGGGTCCAGGCCCCCATCCAGTCCTCAGTGTCCTCGCCTCTCCTGTGCTTCACCTTATCTGGGCCAAGTTCTGGGCATGTGCATTGGAAGTGCCCTCACCTCCCGCCAAACAGGAAGTCTGCAGTGGACCCTGCTGGGCCTGGGCACCTTGCTAGGCCACCTCAAGCCACCTGAGCTTGCTCCTCCTACCTCTCTCCAGTTTCCCAGCCTGGCCTGGAGTTCAGAACGCCACTCAGGGACTCCCCTGTCTGGTCCTGCCAGCATCCCTGCACTAAAGCCCCAGGAATCTCACCACCAGCTCTGACCCTGTCTCCCTCCCGCACTGGCCAGGGCAGGGGGAACAGGCACAGAGCAGCAGCCCGCACAGGTGTGTGTTCACAGGACGCCCCCACCCCTCCGCCAGCCCCTGCACCCCAGGAATCCTCACAGCCACCTCCCAGAGAAGGAGGCAGGGCAGAGAGAGGGCAGGGGAGTGTGAAGTGGGGGAAGCTGAGAACTTCTGAGCACAGGGGCCTGCAGGTAACCTTGCAGCCATGGGTAGAAGGATGCAGGGGAGCTGGGGCTAAGGTCAGGGTGGGTACTGTGAGTTGCCCTGTCCGGCCTGCCCTGTGTGCTGGCAGGCTCCCAACCAAGGTCTCCGGGAATCCCTCAGCTCCCTGGAGCCCCCTCTGGCTCAGCTCATCAGGCCTCCCTTTGGGGCTCAAAGCAACACCCACTTGTCTGAGGTGAGCAGCAAGACAGTGTCACAGTCAATGGAGTAGGTGACGAAGGACATCCGCATATTTGGTCTGAGACGGAATCAAGTGCTGGTGAAAAGCCGGAGGCACCGGCTCAGAATCGAGTGATGCCAATTCTCCACCTCCCACCCCAACTCTGTTATGAATTCCCTGTTATGATTGACAGGAGGCTTGACATGGTGACCTTGTGACCTGCAGCTCTTCCCAATATCCTGCATGTTGACAACGCCAGGGGGAGGCACAGGACCTTTGGAGGGGCTACAAGAGGAAGCCTCCATTTCCCTTATAACAGCCCTCACGGTGTCCCTTAAAACTCCCAGACCCTGCTGTTTGTTCACTGGAAGAGTTAGCCCAGGTGACTTAGGTGAGGACATTGCTGTGAGTGAGGAGGTCAAGGACTGGGAGGTCAGAGTGTTGGCAGTGAGAGGTCATTTGTGTGACACTGAAGTCTCCCAGGGAATAGCAGATCTGGAAGGAGATGGAAACTGCAGTGTTGCCAGAGTCCTTGTGAATGAGGGACATTCTGGTTCTTTACTGCTGTGCACCATACCCCCCTCATTTAGGGACACAGAACAGTCCCATTTTATTACGCTCACAGGTTCTGAGGATCAGGCACTCAGGGCAGAGTAGGGAGGGCTTCCTCATGTCTGGGGCCCCAGATGGGAAGGCTTGAGCAGCCCGCATGACTTGAAGGATTGGGCACTGGAATTATCTGGAGGCTGCTCCACTCACAAGTGTGGCTCCTGGGCAGGAGGGCTCAAAATCTGGGCTCAGCTGGAACTGTGAATGGAGACCCTGCATGTAGCCTCCCGGTGTGACCTGGGCTTCTTCCCAGCATGGCAGCTTCAGGATGCTTGGGCTTTTACAGGTGGCCCAGAGTTCCAAGAGTGAGTATTTCCAGTGAGCAAGGCAGAAATTGTAGAGTCTTTTATGATATCATCTTGGAAGTCACACAGCGTCACTTCCACTGTACTCTATTGGTCCAAGCAGTCACAGCTGCCTAGAGTCAGTGGGAGGAACACAGGCCCCCTCTCTAGGGCAGGAGTGTGGACGGGTTCACATCCCAGTGTCAAAACTGCTACACGACCAATGCTTTGAATGGCAGAGACATTAGTGTGTGGAAAAATGTGGACACTGATGATGGGATTCAAGTTGGACTCAGAAAAGTTAGACTGTGATAGTTAGAAACACCTTAATTTTATTTTCTTCATTTTTGTATGCAGAAGTGATATATGATTTAAAATCTTTCTTCAATAAGTCTAAAATAGATCTTTCAACATATTTAACACAAAAATTACAAGTGACAGCCAGGCAGGGTGGCTCATGCCTGTAATCTCAGCACTTGGGAGGCTGAGGCCAGCAGATGACTTGAGGTCAGGATTTTGAGAGCTGCCTGGCCAGCATGGTGAAACCCATCTCTACTAAAAATACAAAAATTAGCCAGGCGTGGTGGTGCACATCTGTAATCTCAACTACTCAGGAGGCTGAGGCAGAAGAATCACTTGAATCTGGAAGGCGGAGGCTGTAGATTGCAAGATTGCACCATTGCATTCCAGCCTGAGTGAGACTCTTCCTTAAAAAAAAAAAAAAAAAAAAATTACAAGTGATAAAAAGCTCTGGGTTAGTGGACTTTGGGGGGTTTTGTCTTGCTTTGGAGTGGTGTTTAAAATAATGGATTATTTTAAATAAGTGGTATTATAGAATGGGTAAAGTTGGTGTAATTCCTCCGAAAGCATATTAGGTTTTCTTGCTTCTTATCCTTCATGACTCTTGGTAGTGCCATATTTTAGATTTTTTATTTCTAATTATTTTTTGATGTCTAATCAATAGACAAAAGTATTGTCTTAATTTGCAGTTTCCTAATTACTAAAGGATTGTTCATCTGTTCACATGATTTTGGGTGATTCATGTCCCTTCTTTGCGAAGTGCCTACTCGTGCCTGTGTGTCCATTCTTGATTTGGGTGTTTGTCTTTTGCCTATTGATTCATTCACATTCTTTAAATTTCGAATACTAATCCTTTATCAATTGTTGCAAATATCTTCTTGCATGGTGTGGTTTGTTTTTTCACTCTATTTGTTGTCTCTTAGTAAAGCAAAAGCTGTTCATTTTAATCCAGTTGTTTGTCATTTTCTTTTTCTTTTGTTTTTTTTGTTGTTGTTGTTGGTGGTGGTGGTGGTGGTGGTGGGTTGCTTGTTTGTTTGTTTGCTTTGTTTTGTTTTGAGACAGAGTCTCACTCTGCTGCCCAGGCTGGAGTGCAGTGGTGTGATCTCGGCTTACTGCAACCTCTGCCTCCCAGGTTCAAGCAATTCTCTGCCTCAGACTCCCAAGTAACTGGAATTACAGGTGCCCGCCACCACGCCCAGCTAATTTTTGTATTTTTAGTAGAGATGGGGTTTACCATCTTGGCCAGGCTTGTCTTGAACTCCTGACCTCGTGATCAACACGCCTCGGCCTCCCAAAGTGCTTGTCATTTTCTTAAACTTTAAGATTTGCTCTATTTTGAATCTTAAGAATTTCTTCCCTGTTACAGGTGAAATATATTTTATTTTACAAGTTTTAAAGATTTGCCTTTCACATTGAAGTCTTGATTCTACCTAGAATTAATTTATAAGTGTGATTTGTGCCAGATATTTGATTTCATCTTTTGCCATGTAGATAACAAATTGTCCCAGCAATTCTATTTTTTCCCCATTGATCTTGTCACTACTTGTGTTTCAAGTTCCATATATATTTGAATCTGTTTTTATTAATTTATTTTGAGATGGAGTCTCTCTCTGTTGCCCAGGCTGTGTAGTGCAGTGGCACCATCTCAGCTCACTGCAACCTCTGCTTCCCAGGTTCAAGTGATTATAATGCCTCAGTGTCCCAAGTAGCTGGGATTATAGGCACTAGGATGTGCAGTGTTCCCTTGGGAACCTGGGATGGATACGTGGGAGAATGATATATACACATGAGAAATATAGTTTGTGCTTTTCAGATGATTAAATGGGGAGAGGGAAGGGGGTAACCAGAAGATAACCTAGACTCATCTAACACATACACACAGTTCTTCACATACACACTGTGCCTGGCTAATTTTTGTATTTTTATTACAGACTAGGTTTCTCCATGTTGGCCAGACTGCCAACCTCTTTATCTATTGACTTGTATTGACAGCATCCATACCACACTATCTTAATGACTATGTAGGGGAAGACTGTATTACCGTCCATCACTGTCCCTTTCCATTTAAGGGAAGTACTGTGCTCCCTGCCATGTTCGTGGCAGGTTTTGATTGACCAGTGGAAAGTTAACAGAAGTAATGTGTGCCATTTCTGGACAGAAAATGTTTAAGAGTCTAGGTATGACTCAGGTGGCCCCAACAGCCTGGTGCCTGAGCAACTAGGATGTGCAGCGTTCCCTTGGGAACGTGGCGTGGATACATGGGAGAATGACATATACACACGAGAAATATAGTTTGTGCCTTTCAGATGATTAAATGGGGAGAGGGAAGGGGGTAACCAGAAGATAACCTAGACTCATCTGACACATACACAAAGTTCTACAGCAAGTCTTCACACAATACGGTCAATCATCCACCATTTTTACTTCTGGTAATTGTTGGCTATTTGCTCTTTGACATAAATTTTAGAATCAGCTCATCAAGCCTCCTCTCTCCCAAAAACTTCTTAATGTTTGATTACAATAACATTAAATGTATGGATTCATTTGGAAGAAACAGGTCTGCAGTAAGAGTTGTCCTATCAGTGAATATGACACATGGCACATGTCCGTTTACACAGGTCTCTTCCAATGCCTTTCATATAAATTCCCCTACAAAGATCTTGACCTCATTGGTCCAGTGCATTCCCAAAATACGCTACATTTTACTACTATTGTAAATGATAATTTAAAAGTTTTTAAACTGTGTATCATATACAGAAATGTACTTACATGTTTATATATTGACCCACCTTGCTAAACTGTCTTCTATGAATTTATCTGTAGATTCATTTTGATTTCTTGTAAAATATAATTTTTTTTAAAAAAAAAGAATAAGCATTGTGCTGACTAGTTCTCCAATCCAATGTTGACTAGTGATGGAGGCACTCTTGATTTTAAATAGAATGTTTCTAACATCACAATTAACAATGATATTCATTGAAAGCTTTTGGTAGAAATTCTTTATCAGATTAGAAAGTTTCTCTACTAATCTTGGTTTGCTACAAGTCACAAACAAGCGTTGAATTTTATCTAAATGCTTTTTCTGGTATTTTGTGATGAACATGTGTTTCTGTCCAGTAATCTGAATTTAGTATGTTTAGATACATTAATGCATGCAAAACCAATTTTAAAATGTTATAAATAAACCTCACTTGGCCATGATATTTTAAAACATGCTAGAGTTTAGTCATAATTTAGAACTTTTTGTTTATTTATGATCATGAGAGAGATGGGTCCATACTTTCCGATTTCTGTGCTGTCCTTATCTGTTTTTGGTATTAGGTCATAGGAGACATAAAATGCACCTGGAGGTTAGCTCTTTCTCCTAGGAAAGACTTCGAACATGATAAATATAATCTGCTCTTTGAATATCTGGTATGATATCATCCTTGTGTTTTCTTTTGGGAAGACTTTTAAATGATATAATTTAATAGTTCCTGGATGTTATGAATTCGGTCTCCCCCAAAATGTGTATGTTGAAGCCCTAACCAGTTGATGTGACTGTATTAGGACATACGGGCCTTAAGGAGGTAATTAAGTTTAAATGAGGTCATAAGAGTAAGGCCTTAATCAAATAGGACTGATGTACTTACAAGAAGAGAAAGAGACACCAGAGCTTTCTCTTCAAGCATGCACAGAACAAAGGCCATGTGAAAACTCCATGAGAAGGTCTCTATTTGCAAGCCAAGAAGAGAAGTCTCATCAGAGACCAATCCTGGTGGCTGGCACCTTGATCATAGACTTTCAGCCTCCAGGATTGGTAGCAAATAAATTTTTATTGTTTAAGCCCCCCAGCCTGTGGTATTTTCTTATGACACCCAGAGCAGACTAACATTTATTTATTTTATTGTTATTATTATTATTTTTGAGACGGAGACTCACTTTGTCGCCCAGGTTGGAGTGCAGTGGCATGATGCTGGCTCACCACAACCTCTGCTTTCCAGGCTCAAGAGATTATCCTGCCTCAGCCCCCAGAGTAGCTGAGATTACAGGGGCATGCCACCAGGCCTGGTTAATTTTTGTATTTTTAGTAGAGACAGGGTTTCACTATGTTGTCCAGGCTGGTCTTGAACTCCTGACCTCAAGTGATAAGCCCACCTTGGATCCCAAAGTTCTGGGATTACAGCAAAAGCCATCATGCCCAGCCCTCACACTTATTTAGTGTTTCTATTTCTGCCAATTCATATGACATATTTTTCTAGGAATTTGAACACTTATTAGTATGCCTTGTTATAAGATTGTTCAGAATGTTTAATTCTTATATTTCTGCTCTATCTACAGATACATCTTTTTAATTCCTATTATTGCTTAGTTGTGCCTTCTCTTTTTCTAGGCATTCTAAACAGGGAGGATATTGTCCCTAAAGGAGTGAAAATTAGCCTTGGGTGGGTCTTACTCTTCTAAAATATAAAGCACAGATATGTATACAGTGCATAAAGGGCAATCTAGTATATATGTGGAATCAAAATTTCTTGGGCGTTAGTGGGGAGAGGTTATTAAGAAAAATAAAGCCTAAAACATTTCCCAGGATGAGGAGATTACAATGAAAAACAAAAAAGGATAGGAAGCACTGTCTTGTTTTCTGATCAATTTCACTAGAGTATTGTCTATGTTAGCAAAGCTTTCAAATAACCTTTAGCTTTGTTATTACTCTCTATTGTATTTTTGTTTTCTATTTATAGTTATTTACTTAATATCCTCTACCTTTCACTTTCTTCGGGTTCATTTTGCTACTCTTTTTCTCGTATTTTCATTTGGATTATTAGCTCTTTATTTTCACCCCTCTTTGCTGCAAAATAAACCTAATAGGCCTCAAATTTCCCTCTAAGTTTCTCTTTCACTGAATCTCATAAGTTTTCATATGTAATATTTTATTATAAGTTGATTTTAATATTTTAATTTCAGTGTTGATTTCTACTTTGATACATTCAATTTTCAACTTCCAATTTTATGTGGTTTTAAAAAATTCTTTTTGTCATTGATTTCCAACCTAATCGCATTATAATCAGAGAACATGGTCTGTATGACACTATTTCTTTGAATTTTATTGAGATTTGTTTCAATACATGATTTGAGGGAGGATTCTTTAGAAGACCATTAAAACCAAGTTTATTAATTGTGTTGTTCAAATCTTCTAAATTTTTAGAAACATTGTGTCTACTCGACACATGCGTGTTGAAATTTCTCAAATGCATAGTGGGTTTCACAATTTCTTCTTATAGTTTATGTTTTTTGTTTTATTTTATTAGGCACATGCAAGTTTAGAATTGTTACGGCTGTCTGTAAAACACAGCTGATTGGGAACTGATCCTCTCAAACCCTGGTCACGCTTTCTCTGTGCTGAAGACTCCCACTTCCTTTTGGTTTCCCCAGCATCCCGACCATATCTCTGTATCTTTTCCCATCCTTTTATGTTAAACTTTTTAATGTCCTTATGTATTAGATGTGTCTCTTTTTGAAAATATATAGCTAGTTTTGTTTTTGTTTTTGTTGTTGTTGTTGCTGTTGCTGCTGTTGTTGTTGTTGAGACATGGTTTCACTCTGTTGCCCGGGCTGGAGCACAGTGGTGCGATCTTGGGTTACTGCAACCTCTGCCTCCTGGGTTCAAGACATTCTCGTGCCTCAGCCTCCCAAGTACCTGGGACTACAGGTGCACACCAACACATCCGGTTTTTGTTTTTTTTTGTTTTTTTTTTTTTGGTGGAGACAGGGATTCATCATGTTGGCCAGGCTGGTCTCGAACTCCTGACCTCGAATGATCCACCTACCTTGGCCTCCCAAAGTCCTGGGATTACAGGCATGATCCCACAGTGCCCAGCCAATTTCTGTTTAAGAGTCAGGGTCTCACTCTGTTGCCCAAGCTAGAGTGCAGTGGTGCACTCATAGCTCACTATAACCTGGAACTTCTAGGCTCAAGTGATCCTCCTGCCTCCCACAGTCTGGTAAGTAGGACTATAGTGTGCGCCACCACACCCAACTAATTTTGTTTTCTGTGGTTTTTTTTTTCTGTTTTGTTTTGTTTGTTTGCTTGCTTGTTTTTGAGAGAAAGGTTCTTGCTATGTTGCAAAGACTGGCCTCAAGCAATCCTCCCACATCTGCCTCCCAGAGCTATGGGATTACAGGCATTAGCCACGGTGCTGGATTGGATTTTAGCAGACAAATTCTGACTTTAAATGGCAAGTTGAGTACATTGTGGGGAGCACAAAACTGCACCAATCAGATCTCTGACTGTGGGGAGTATGACTGGGGGAAGGGAGTGTTTTGGAAATCCACTCTCTATCACCACAGTAGGCCACCACATTCACAGAAAGACCACACCCCTCACAGGCTTCTTCCAGCCAGAGGCCAGCAGGGATATGAAGGCAGGCCCATGCCTAGGAAATCTCAGACTCCTCAGATGGCTCAAGGTCTCCCCAGCTGCTTGGATAAACTTTCCTGAAACTGGTCTCCACTCTGAAATTATTCTTTCCTTTTATTTTCAGAAAACTCCCCATATTGGTGATGGTCATTATTTTCCGTATCTAGCCACTCACCTTAATCAGCGTGTTCCCAGCTTCTTTGCTCACCGTCGTTTCTTGAACTGCACTCTTCCAAGTTGTTTCCTACTTTCTGAAATACACATTCTTGCTCCTTTCGTCAAGGTTGTACAGTTATAAACTCACACTCTGCACATCTGACAATACCTTCTTTTTGTGCTCACACTTTGTATTCCAGATAGATACAGAATTCTATTTTTGAGACACCCAAGGACATATCACTGGTGGCCGTGGCAACTTTATCATCTGTTCCACCGCCAGTCTTTCCTGGGAAATCTATGTTTTGAGCTTGGTGACTTTCAAATTGTTTTATTTGTCTTTGATGTTCTGCATTTCGGATTTGATGTCTCTCTCTATTCCTCAATGTTATCTCTTCCATAAAAGTAAAGTTTTGCTTTAGCACTGTCAGAGGTAGTCAAACCAGAGCTACTCCATTTTGAGTGAGGGCTAGGAAAATGAGTCTGGGACTTGCTGGGCTGCATTCTAGAGGCTAGGCATTCCTAGCCTCTAGATGTTCACAGTTAAGGGAACAAATTAACAAAGTTTACTAAACAGATCCAGACTTGGGAGTATCCAGATATCCCAATATCTGGAGAACAAAGGCATTCCTAATTTTGCTTTAAAGATAATACTGATTCTTGAAAAATATAGTAATTAAGAAAATTAATCCTTTATCACAAACTCTTTTGCAGAGCACATCTACCCACCTACACAAGCATTGTACCTAGGATGGGGGCTTCACGCCTTTTGCTTTTGGGAACGTCCCACTCTATGGAGTAGCTTTTACTTTCTTCGTAAACTTGCTTTTGCTTTGCACTGCAGACTTGCCCTGAATTATTTCTTGAGTAAGATTCAAGAACCCTCTCTTGGGGTTTGGATGGGGACCCCTTTCCTGTAGGAAAATCAACTGATAATAAGGTTTCAATGTATGTTCTGAATCCAACTTCACCCTCCTCAGACTTAAGTTTGTCCTTGAGGATCTCATCTTTGCAACAGACCCTCCAAAGCCTCCAAGAGAAACTTGGCTCTTCCTCACGGTATTTCCGCGCACCCACTCACCCCTACCACGTCAGAACACACACTGAGTGATGGAATTAATGAATGAGGGAGCAGGGACTCGGGGTGGTTTCCCTTTCAGAACTTCAAGAATTCTCCCTTCTCCAAACGAAGCTGCTTTGCACCCTGGGCTCAAGCAAGGTAACCCACGCACACTTGGCTGCAACAGCACCAAGAACTGCAATTACCTGAGACTCTACCCCATCTACCCCCACTCCCCACTGCAGGGGAAACCCCAGGTCCTCCAAATCCCAGCGCAGTCTCCACCCACCCACGGTCATTCCGTCCAGACCATGCCCTTCTGCCCTGGCCCCCTCCCACCCTCCAGGGGCAGTTAAGTCGCCGGACACCTCTATGTTCTAAGGGTCGCGGAGCCCCCCTTCCTGGCAAAGTGCTGAGCGGTCACAGCTGGGGCCAGGGGAGCGGAGGCGTCGGGGCGTTCCCGGAGGAGCTGGGCTACTTGGGCGCTGGGAAGGTGCCGCTAGCGGGGCCTCCAGGTCGCGCGGGAAGGGAGGGCCGGGAGGCCACGGGGGTCCTCGGCGAAGAGGGAGCCACAGACACTGGGCGCATCGCCGCGGCCCCCCTGGCCCAGGAGCGAGAGGTCGGGGAGCCTAGAGACAGAGGGCTGCAGCGAGAGCTGGAGACGCCTTCAAAGAACGCCCTCGCCCTCCAGCAGGCGCCGGCGCCCGGCCCAGTCCGAGCCAGCAGAGGGCGGTCCGCCGAGCTGAGCCCGGGGAGGGCTGGGCTGCCCAGCTGATCAGAGGCTTTCTCCCGGGTTGCGGGTTCTCTGGCCTGCGGCACCCTCCCGCGCCGGGGCCACACACCCACAAACCCTGCCCGGAAGGCGTGTGCAGCCAGGAAGGCGGGGCCTAGTGTCCTCAGGGCTCTGGCGCCAAGTTCAGAGCAGCGAGCTGGGCCCTTGGCGGTGGCGGCCGCGTCTGCACGTTCTCCCTGCGCGCCGCCTGACAGCCTGGGAGAGAAGCGCCCTCAGGTGGGCCAAGACCCAGAGCAAGTGGGCGCGGGCAGCGGGGTCCATCTCATTTCCACTGCCTTTCCCCACGGTAGCGCTGTTGAGTCCTGACTTTGACTGTGGGGTCCTTCCCTTCCCTCTGTCGCCAGCTTCCTCCCGCATTCTCCCAGGTCCTCTCTTGAGTCCTATTCCTGTTCCTGTCCCCTGCCTTTCTACCTCTTGTCTCCTTGTTCCATCCCGTTTCTTTCTCCTCTCATCTCTCCCTTTTTCTTGTGTCTGCTTTATTGGCTATTTCCTTGTCTTGTCTCTTCCCTCTCTCTCTTTTTCATTCTCCCTATCCAACGCTCATTTTTTTGCAAGCAAGAATTCTCCTTTTGATTTATTTTTTTCTTCTAGGGAAACATGTTGGGCTAAGTTTCTCTTCATCCACCCATCCCTCCGTTCATGACATGTTGCTCCATTATCTTCTTGGGCTGGCTGCTAGGGTAAGAACCATGCATCAGACCCAGATCCTTTCTCCAATAGATTATATCCAAAGATCTGGACATGTAACCTGTTCAGGGGGAAAATACACAGATGATCAAATTATAAATCTGTGACTTTTCAGAGTTACCCGAAAGAAAACATCTGGTTTTAGAGTCACAGCTTGACTGCATTCTTTTCTTGACATTTTGCCTTTTACTAATGGGCACAGACATTGCAGGAGTAAGCTAGCCTTGCAGAAGCATTTAAAGGAGACTCACACCTTCTGTGCCATGCCAGGTGCAGGGGAGGGAGGGGACAGGACACAGAGCTGGGTTATGGGAAGACAGTGGGAGGCCAGGGCTTTCAACCTGAAACATTTGAGGGAGCCTGGAAATAAGAAAATAACAGTAAATTTCTAAAATATGTAGTTGCCAATGCCACTGATGTACGGAAATGAAGTTGCCTAATTACTCCTGAGAGGAACATTAGACATTTTGTAACAATAATTTTGGCATTTGAAATTAATGTTTTTGTGTACATCAGGAGGACCAAGATAAAAATATTTTACATTAATATGAAAACTTGTCTTAGATGCATACTAAATGAAAAAATCTAGAAAAGCAAGCCAGATTCATTTATGAGGGATAAAATAGAAGAATTATACATCAAGGCATTTTTTGCTGCTTCTTGTTAAAAAAATGTAATCTTGTCAGAGAGATGTAGTTTCATTTTTAATGAGTTTTTATGATATATGTGTCTGTATATTCAAACACACACCATACATATATTTGTGTGTATATATGTGTGTGTGTGTGTGTGTGTATATATATCTTGTTAATAACCAGCTAAAGCTTGAAGTTGGGATTCTTAGCAATAATTTAACCTGATGATGGAGTTTATTGTGATCGTTGAGCTAATTTAACTTTTCAGTTGATGCAGAAAAGGAAATATGGTCATAGAGAAATCACACAGAAATGAATAGAGATTAAATATTATGGAAGTAGATTGAAGTGTGTTTAATGAAAGAATTTGCTCACTTTAGATCAAAGAGTGTTGGACAAAATCATAGGTCTGTGCATGGAACTTTGATTTATGAGACTTTTTCTGGAATAAAGAGTTAAATTCCCTTTTAAATCATCTAATCACTGACCTCCAACACATCAAAATTTTAGGGAAAGGCGTATACTTTTCAAATAATTTTAATCATCGAATCTGCTTGGCTTAGCAGATTTCTTTTCAGAAATTCAGGGGGTAGCACATTTGGTAAAGATTTAATCACATCTTTTTTCTTTTTAACTACAAGGTTAAGTCTTGGGCTTCAGTACTTTTTATCCTAGGGTGATGCTATCGTAGGAACCTGGGAAGGT
>NW_022169894.1:0-1020 GCF_008728515.1 Papio anubis | reverse complement strand
GAGGTAAATTACATGTAAGGATTTATCTCACATTAAACCACCTTTGTATTGTTAGGATAAATCCAACTTTGTCATGACACATTTTATGTTTTTACATACTTCTGGATTTTATTTGTATCAATTGTTTATTGCTGTGTAACAAACCAACCCTAAACTTAGCAGCTTAAAATGACATTTTTTTTTTTTTTTAAACTCACAGTTCTTCGGGTGGGCAATTTGGGCTGGTCTCACCTGGACTCATTTAGGTGGCTGCCATTGTCTGGTGACCTCAATAGAGCTGATGATCGAGGACGGCCTTCCTTACCATTTCAGCTGGCAGCCTACCAGTTGCAGTACCTTGCTTCTCATCCACACGGCCTCTCCAGAATGCCATCTTAGGCTTGTTCAGATGAAAATAGCATTCCAAGTGGGCGAGAGTGGATGCTTTAAGGTTTCTTGAAGCTTAGGCTCAAAAATCACATGATGGCACTTCTATGACACTCTAGTCATCCTAGTAAGTCACAGGCCAGCCCAGATTCAGAGTGAAGAGACAGGCTCCTTAATGGGAGGAACTGCAAATAATTTGTGGCCATTTAAAATGGCCAGGTGTGGTGGCTCACTCCTGTAATCCCAGCTACTCGGGAGGCTGAAGCATGAGAATCGTTCGAACCCAGGAGGCAGAGGTTGCAGTGAGCAGAGATCATGCCACTGCGCTCCAGCCTGGGCAGCAGAGAAGACTCTGTCTCAAAAAAAGTAATAATAATAAATAAAATCAGCTATACTTTCCTAATATTTCGTGTCAGATTTTTGTACTTATATGCATAAGAGAGATCAGCCTATAATTTATCTTTGTCATACTGTCTGTGTGTAGTTTTGGAATCAAGGTTGTATTTACCTTATAGAAAGAGTTGGCCGGGCGCGGTGGCTCAAGCCTGTAATCCCAGCACTTTGGGAGGCCGAGATGGGCGGATCACGAGGTCAGGAGATCGAGACCATGCTGGCTAACACGGTGAAACCCCGTCTCTACTAAAAAATACAAAA
>NW_022169893.1:0-1020 GCF_008728515.1 Papio anubis | reverse complement strand
TTGTGTTCTGTGAAAAAATCTCACAGAGTTACAGCTTTCCCCTCAAGAAGCCTTTCGCTAAGACACTTCTTGTGGAATTGACAAAGTGATATTTGAAAGCCCATAGACATCTATGGTGAAAAAGGAAATATCCTCACATGAAATCTGGAAAGAAGCTTTCTGAGAAACTTCTTAGTGTTCTGATAATTCATCTCAGAGAGTTACATCTGTATTTCGTGGGTCTCTTTTCTAGCCTTATTTCTGTGGAATCTGAGAACAGATATTTCGGATCCCTTTGAAGACTCTAGGGCCTAAGGAAATATCCTCCGATAACAAAGAGAAAGAAGCTTTCTGAGAAACTTCTTTGTGTTCTGTGAAATCATCTCACAGAGTTACAGCTTTCCCCTCAAGAAGCCTTTCGCTAACACAGTTCTTGTGGAATTGGCAAAGTGATATTTGGAAGCCCATAGACGGCTAAGGTGAAAAAGGAAATATCCTCAGATGAAATCTGGAAAGAAGCATTCTGAAAAACTTTAGTGTTCTGTGAATTCATCTCACAAAGTTGCAGTTTTCCCCTCAAGAACCCGCTTGCTAAGCCTGTTCTTGTGGACTCGCAAAGTAATATTTGGAAGTCCAAAGAGGGCTACGGTGAAAAAGAAAATATCCTACGAGAAAAACTAGAAAGAAGTTTTCTGAGAAACTGCTTTGTGATGTGTGACTTCCACTCACAGAGTAACATCTGTATTTCGTGGATCTCTTTGCTAGCCTTATTTCTTTGGAATCTGAGAACAGTTATTTCGGATCCCTTTGAAGACTATAGCGCGCAAGGAAATATCCTCCGATAACAAAGAGAAAGAAGCTTTCTGAGAAACTTCTTTGTGTTCTGTGAAATCATCTCACAGAGTTACAGCGTTCCCCTCAAGAAGCCTTTCCCTAAGACAGTTCTTGTGGAATTGTCAAAGTGATATTTCTAAGCCCATGGAGGGCTATGGTTAAAAAGGAAATATCCTCAGATGAAATCTGGAAAGAAGATTTCTGAGA
>NW_022169892.1:0-1020 GCF_008728515.1 Papio anubis | reverse complement strand
TGTATTGCATTTTAACTGACTAGTTGTAAACTCTACATTAGAAACTTTTTAACAGCTTTTTCTCTTCTCCACTCAACCTCTAGTTATACAGAACGAGTTTCAGGCACCTGAGTGAGTTCCGTAACTCTGAGGAGGCTTAGCTGAATGCAAAGTCTCAAACTTTGGCATGAAGGTTAAAGAAAACTTCTATGCATCTTTTTATTGATGTCATTTAAAGTCTTGAAAGTAACCAATATTCTAAGTAGCCAGCAATGAATGCTTTCCTTGGATCTCATCCTTGAAAATGTCCAACCGGTGAAGATCAGAACAAAGGATATACTTTTCAATTGCCTGAATCTTACCATCTGATAAGCCTGTCAATGTGATTTTCCACTACTATTGCTTTCAAATCTGTCTTCTAAAGATTGGTCATTTCTCATGTCCTCAATATCAATCTTTATTGGCTAATGAACCAAGAAAACTTCTATTAATTTGGAATACCCTAGATTTTTCTCTTTGTACTTTTACACTTATGGAAACCTACTACATCAAGCAGTTTACTTCACAACCCCACCTCCAATCCCCCTCACACACACACGGAGCTCTTAATGTATGTAACTTTAATTCATAAAAATGTCACAGTGAAGTTACTAGAATCCCTGTGTATATTTCATTGATATATCACAGAACATCACCAATGATTTCTACCTTCTTGAGTGTGGGCCAGACTTAACAATTCTTTTCTTAAAAATGAAATATGGCAGAAGTGATAGACTGACATTTCTAATATTAAGTTATACAAGAGACTTTGGTTTTTGGTTTGATTATTCTCTCTCACTTTCTGTTGAATTATATGCTTCTGCAATAAACCAATCCTATACCATAAGGCGGCCCTATGAGTGAACTTAGAAGGGGCATTTTTGAAACCTACTAACATACAAGTGAGTGAGCATGGAAGCAGAACCTCTCCTGACTAACTATGGGAATGACTGCAGTCCTAGTCAATACCTTGATTAAGGACCTTTAAGAAAGCCTGTATTG
>NW_022169891.1:0-1020 GCF_008728515.1 Papio anubis | reverse complement strand
CATCATGCTACCTGATATCAAACTATACTACAAGGCTACAGTAACCAAAACAGCATGATATTGGTACCAAAACAGATATGTAGACCAATGGAACAAAACAGAGGCCTCAGAAATACCACACATCTACAACCATCTGATCTTCTACAAGCCTGACAAAAACAAGCAATAGGGAAAGGATTCCCTATTTAATAAATAGTGCTGGGAAAACTGGCTAGCCATATGCAGAAAACAGAAACTGGACCCCTTCCTTACACCTTATATAAAAATTAACTCAAGATGGATTAAAGACTGAAATGTAAAACCTAAAGCCATAAAAACCCTTGAAGAAAACCTAGGCAATACCATTCAGGACATAGGCATGGGCAAAGACTTCATGCCTAAAACACCAAAAGCAATTGCAACAAAAGCCAAAATTGACAAGTGGAGTCTAATTAAACTAAAAAGCTTCTGCATAGCAAAAGAAACTATCGTCAAAGTGAACAGGCAACCTACAGAATGGGAGAAAAATTTTGCAATCTATCCACCTGACAAAGGGCTAATACCAAGAATCTACAAGAAACTTAAACAAATGTACCAGAAAAAACTAAACAACCCCATCAAAAAGTGAGTGAAGGATATGAACAAATACCTCCCAAAAGAAGACATTTATGTGGCCAACAAACATATGAAAAAAAGCTCATTATCACTGGTCATTAGAGAAATGTACAAACCAACACCACAATGAGCTAACATCTCATGCCAGTTAGAATGGTGATCATTAAAAAGTCTGGAAACAGGTGACTTCTTCGGCCCCCGCATTTGTGGACCGGAGAACATCACCCGAGAGCACCGGCGCGACTTCCCTGGCCCCCCACACCTGAGGACCAGAGAACCTCGTCCGAGAGTGTATGCATATTTGCAATAAAAGACTGCCACTTTCTTATGTACTTTGGCCTCGTGTTTAATTACTTAGCTCTCCCAAATTAAGTTACATTAAATTAAATCAAAGCAGTTAGTGCCAAATTAATTTAAATTAAAACA
>NW_022169890.1:0-1021 GCF_008728515.1 Papio anubis | reverse complement strand
GAGGTAAATTACATGTAAGGATTTATCTCACATTAAACCACCTTTGTATTGTTAGGATAAATCCAACTTTGTCATGACACATTTTATGTTTTTACATACTTCTGGATTTTATTTGTATCAATTGTTTATTGCTGTGTAACAAACCAACCCTAAACTTAGCAGCTTAAAATGACATTTTTTTTTTTTTTTTAAACTCACAGTTCTTCGGGTGGGCAATTTGGGCTGGTCTCACCTGGACTCATTTAGGTGGCTGCCATTGTCTGGTGACCTCAATAGAGCTGATGATCGAGGACGGCCTTCCTTACCATTTCAGCTGGCAGCCTACCAGTTGCAGTACCTTGCTTCTCATCCACACGGCCTCTCCAGAATGCCATCTTAGGCTTGTTCAGATGAAAATAGCATTCCAAGTGGGCGAGAGTGGATGCTTTAAGGTTTCTTGAAGCTTAGGCTCAAAAATCACATGATGGCACTTCTATGACACTCTAGTCATCCTAGTAAGTCACAGGCCAGCCCAGATTCAGAGTGAAGAGACAGGCTCCTTAATGGGAGGAACTGCAAATAATTTGTGGCCATTTAAAATGGCCAGGTGTGGTGGCTCACTCCTGTAATCCCAGCTACTCGGGAGGCTGAAGCATGAGAATCGTTCGAACCCAGGAGGCAGAGGTTGCAGTGAGCAGAGATCATGCCACTGCGCTCCAGCCTGGGCAGCAGAGAAGACTCTGTCTCAAAAAAAGTAATAATAATAAATAAAATCAGCTATACTTTCCTAATATTTCGTGTCAGATTTTTGTACTTATATGCATAAGAGAGATCAGCCTATAATTTATCTTTGTCATACTGTCTGTGTGTAGTTTTGGAATCAAGGTTGTATTTACCTTATAGAAAGAGTTGGCCGGGCGCGGTGGCTCAAGCCTGTAATCCCAGCACTTTGGGAGGCCGAGATGGGCGGATCACGAGGTCAGGAGATCGAGACCATGCTGGCTAACACGGTGAAACCCCGTCTCTACTAAAAAATACAAAA
>NW_022169889.1:0-1021 GCF_008728515.1 Papio anubis | reverse complement strand
AAATCTATTTGGGTAAATGTAAGCGCCAGACATAAGAGATTAAGCAAGCCATGAAAAGAAACCACTAACCACAGCTTCTCCAAAACAGAACTAAACTCCCTTTAGTTTGAATTGGAAAAGCAGAAGTGATGATCAGGATACAAAAAAAAATGACACAGTATCTGAACACAGGAGAATAATCAAGGGCCACTGTCTCTTCCTGTGTCAGTGGGAGCCTCGCATCTAAGCTGGATTTAGAAGGTTGCTACTTTGGACTGAAAGGTATCCCCAACCCTAGTTTGTAAGCAAGTGGAGCAGAATGCTTCAATTATTTCAAGGTTTAGCGGTAAAGCTCTGCAACTCTCACAACCATTTTAATTGGTGTAATTTTAAAGTGACTCAATCTGTTGGCTGGAGTATCTAACGGCTTAACCACGGGGTCATGGTGGAAAATTATTCCAATTGCTTTTGTTTTCTCTACTGAAGATGCATTTGAATGTTCTTGTAGTTTGCAGTTGGCTGGTTCTGATGTTTGGTCCTGAGGAGGCCCGAGTATCCATAGAGGAAGAATCTGAAACCTCAAGCCACTCGAGTGCTGTCTGGGCAGATGGAGACCCCAACCCGAGGGCCACTGACGGACTCAGCATGGGCGCAGGGCCGCCCGATGCAACGGGCCAGGTATTTGCCGGTTACAAAACAACATAAGCACACACCCCCAGGTGTGCACACACGCTCTGTACACGCTCACGTCTGTCCGTGCCAACACCAACCCACAACCCCGAGGTGTGCACACACGCTCTGTACACATCTGTCCCTGCCAATGCCAGCACACATTCTGTAGGCACTCACATCTGTCCCTGCCAATGCCAGCACATATCCCCAAGGTGTGCACACACGCTCTGTACACACTCACATCCCTCCCTGCCAATATGAGCACACACCCCCAGGGGTGCACACACGCTCTGCACATACTCAAGTCTGTCCCTGCAGCCTGAGTCAAACAGTCACAGAGAGGCAGAGGAGGAGGAGGAAGGACGTGATG
>NW_022169888.1:0-1021 GCF_008728515.1 Papio anubis | reverse complement strand
CACAAAAAAAGAAGGTTAATGAATGATAAAAACACCTTTAAAGAAGATAGGAAATAATTGAAAAGAAACACAAACCAACTTGGACAAATAGAAAAAATATGTATAAAGCAAACTGGTAGATTTAAATGTGATTGTACAAATACTTTTATTCAATCTAAACAGACTTAAAAAAAGAGCAAATAATGGGTAAAGACATAAAACATTTGAAGAGCACAATTACCAAATGGAATCTTATAATGTAAAATGATACACACACATGAACATGTGTACATATACAATACACATATATGTATTATATATATCAACTGGAAGACACATTTTCTTAGAGCATGTTGAATAGTTATTTGATGTGATTTGTGGTGGGTAATAACTCAAGACTTAGTAAATATAATAAGATTTAATGTCATAGAAACTGTGTGATGCAGTCATAGTGGAAGTAAGGGAGGTTATAAAAACTATGGCTAACATATCTTTACATTTTAGAGATAAAAAAATACACTTCAAAAAATGTTAAAGTCAAGAAGTGGATCACAATTATGCATCTACTTTTATCTCAGCAATTCTACTCTCAATTATATACCCTAGAGATACGTATAAATATATAAATATAATACCATCTAGAAGAATGTTTATGACAGAATTATCAATAGTGTCTAAAAATTATTACCAACCCAAATATGTATTAATCACAAAATGAAGAAACAATTTGTGCTTTCTCAATCAACAAAATACTACACAGCAATGGAATTACAGAAGAACTGCTACATTAATAAAAGACACTAATGAGTACATATTATATCATTCAATTACATAAACAAGCAAAACTAATGTATGCTATTCAAAGTCAGGATAATACTTAATTGGAGGACAAAAGTAGTGACTAAATGGATCAGAAAAAGAGAATGATTCTAGGCAGGTTGTGATATCCTATACCACGATCAGAACAGTAGGTAAATAGATATCTTCACCTCAAAATAATGTTCAAGATGATCTTACATTTTTGGACTATTCACTTAGTGTA
>NW_022169887.1:0-1021 GCF_008728515.1 Papio anubis | reverse complement strand
GCCCGCCTCAGCCTCTCATAATGCTAGGATTACAGGCATGAGCCACTGCACCCAGCCCGTAACCATTTTTAAAGGATTAAAAAGTCCATGAGAACCACTGCAGTTGATCAGAGCTACCTCATGCATGAACCTCTGGAATACAGAGTGCTGTCAGGTTTTGAAATACCTGCTTTAGAAAACAGTCATCCAAGCTGGGCTCGGTGGCTCACGCCTGTAATCCCAACACTTTGGGAGGCTGAGGCGGGGGGATCACTTGAGATCAGGAGTTCTAGACCAGCCTGGCCAACATGGCAAAACCCCGTCTTTGCTAAAACTACAAAAATTAGCCAGGCATGATCCCATTACTGCACTCCAGCCTGGACAACAGAGTGAGACTCTGTCTCAAAAAATAATAATAAGTCATCCATTTATTGTTCTAATGCATGGCCTGGTAAAAATTTAGATGCTTCAGGGGGTCACAGAGCAGAGGGTGAAGAACCAATCCTAGCTCTAGTGGTGTCAATATCCCAGAATCCATGGAGACTCAGAATATTCTTCTGGTCGTTTCCACCATTAGCTTATGCTTCTGGCTGCTCAGGTGAATTTACCCTGAATATTCGTACTTAGTAACTGCTTAAAAGCTGAAATTTCAGATTTTAAAAAGAGAATAAATCATTTTAACAGGTATCTGTACCCACGGAGTCCAAGAATTGGTGAATTTACAATTTTGGAATGTGGGCAGGCTGGGAAAGTTTGAAGAAACAGCCCGTTCTTTGATTTTCCACAGAGAATATGTATTGAACTTCCTTTTCCTCAGGGAGCAGGTAGCATTTGAAACTTGCCTTTGAGTGTCATTGTTTCCCTACCTCATGGTGGGTTTGGGCCCTAGCCCCTCAAACCCAAGGGCAGAATATATGATGCTCTGCTGAAGGCTCTTGACGGAGTCCTCACTCAGTGGTTGATTTACTGAGCTAATGGCCCTAATGGCCCTGGCAACAAGGAACACTATCAACAGTTCTTTTTTTTTTTTTTTTTTTTTTTT
>NW_022169886.1:0-1021 GCF_008728515.1 Papio anubis | reverse complement strand
TCCTACAATCTTTTCTTCTACTCATTTCATTTTATCTTTTTTTCTCCCTCTTTCCCGTATTTCATAACCCCAGATCCTTTTGAGATACAGTGGACAGGAGGCTGTGAACTGCACTCTGGAAAGTTCTCAGGAAGCTTCCTTCGGTTAGCTTATCAAGGATCAGATTTCGTGAGCTTCCAGAACAATTCATGGTTGCCATCTCCAGTGGCTGGGAATATGGCCAAGCGTCTCTGCAAAATGCTCAATCAGAATCAGCATAAAAATAACATAACACACAGTCTCCTCAGTGACACCTGCCCACGTCTCATCTTGGGTCTTCTTGATGCAGGAAAGGCACATCTCCAGCGGCAAGGTCAGTCCTGCACCCTCCCTCCAAGGACTTTTGATTTGAAAATCATACCCTTCCACCACCCCCTTCCAATTTGGAATAAGGAAGAGCCACCCAGAAGTGGGAAAGGCTGGGTGCAGTGGCTCACATCTGTAATCCCAGTGCTTTGGGAAGCTGAGGCTAGAGGACTGCTTAAGGGCAGGAGTCCCAGACCAGCCTAAGCAACATAGTGAGACCCCTATCTCTAAAAAATAAAAATAAGTTATCCAGTCATGGTAGTACACACCTGTAGTCCCAGTTACTTAAGAGGCTGAGGCAGGAGGATAGCTTGAGCCCAAGAGTTTGAGGTTACAGTGTGCTATAATTATAATTATGCCACTGCACTGCAGCATAGTGACAGAGTGAGACCCTGTCTCAAAAAAAAAAAAAAAAAAAAAAAAAAGAAAAGAGAAATGGGAACGATGTGTCTATTTAAACTTCTAAACTGCTGTGGAGATATGAAACTCCAAGTCTGTATTTGAATATCTTTTCTGTCCTTTGCAGTGAAACCCGAGGCCTGGCTGTCCCATGGCCTCAGTCCTGGCCCTGGCCGTCTGCAGCTTGTGTGCCATGTCTCAGGATTCTACCCAAAACCTGTGTGGGTGATGTGGATGCGGGGTGAGCAGGAGCAGCAGGGCACTCAGCGAGGGGACA
>NW_022169885.1:0-1021 GCF_008728515.1 Papio anubis | reverse complement strand
TCCTGCCTCAGCCTCCCCAGTAGCTGGGACTACAGGCACCCGCCACTTCGCCCGGCTAGTTTTTTGTATTTTTTTTTAGTAGAGACGGGGTTTCACCGTGTTAGCCAGGATGGTCTCGATCTCCTGACCTCATGATCCGCCCGTCTCGGCCTCCCAAAGTGCTGGGATTACAGGTTTGAGCCACCGCGCCCGGCCGATCTTAAATATTTAGAGTAACTTTAATCAAAAACAAATGCCAAACTTTTTATTTTAGATTGGACATGTAAAGACCTTGGAAGTTATGGCTGTCATCTTTCTATTACCCACATAACAGGTGGGTTCAATTGTTTGACAACTGACAGTCCAGTAACCACAACCAAGGAAGATTTAACAAGGGGGCTTTATTACATGCAACAAGTAAAGAGGGCACTGGGGATAAGTCCCCAACATTGGCTCCCTGAGTGAGGGTGAAAACAGGGCTTATCTTAGGTTGGTTGGCTGAGTTATTGTATGTAGAGGTGGATTAAAAGCAGTGCAGATGCAGTTGTTGGTCATTCTTCTACATATGTCACATGTGTAGAACATGGTGAATAAGCTCCTCCCTGGTGGGGTTTTTGGTATGTAGTCAGGAGAGGTTGCCCAAGGCTTATCTCCAACTCAGGTATTTCTGGATCCAACCGGATTTTGTTTTGCAGGGACTGGGCTTCTTCCTGGAAACTTTTGGAACAAAAATTCAAGGTGCAACATTTATAAGTGGGTACTTTTTCACATTGCATAGCCCCAAACCCAGGGATCCTGAGTTAAACTTACATCAATAATAAAAAACAACCTGAACAAACTGAAAATCGAAAACTCTTCTTAGATCCAGTGGAGTATTGAGATTGCAAGTCATGCCTCTGTCCCCAAAACTTGACAGTGAGGCAGATAGTGAGAATCACAGATTACCAGGAGCAGAATTCTCCACTGGAGCCACTACTGGTATGACAATTATTTAAAAAATATGCAAAGAATGCTGAAAACTCAACAATAAGGGAATAAACAA
>NW_022169884.1:0-29753 GCF_008728515.1 Papio anubis | reverse complement strand
TCGGGAGGCTGAGGCAAGAGTATTGCTTGAACCCGGGAGGCGGAGGTTACAGTGAACCAAGACTGCGCCACTGCACTCACTACAGCCTGGGCAAAAGAGTGAGACTCCGTCTCAAAAACAAACAAAAATAAATTTAAAAAAAGAAAAGAAAAGAAATAAAGATGAGCTACAGATGACCTGTTAAGTTCCAGCTCAAGTGTTTTCTTTAGCTGGCCGTTTGTTTTGTTTTGTTTTGTTTGTTTGTTTTGTTTTTAATAATTCAGGCCTTGTTTGGTTCTGTTCTCTGATCTCTGTGCCGATGGGCATTTACAGTGAGGGTGGGGCCACGGTCCGTAACTCACTACCTGACAGGTCCCAGGACCTTCTGTCCCTCTCTCTATTGTTACTTATGGAGACCAAACCTTAGTGGTACTGAGCAACTATTTAAGGAAAAAAAAAATAAAGAATTTGTTAGATCAGTGATACGGAACTCAGTGAGAAAGCAGCTCAGGAAATGTCAGATGGCACGTTTTTGGAAGCTAATTGAAGACACTCATGCAATAGTAAGAAATAATACAGAGAGATCCCTGTACACTTTACCCAGTTTCCCCCAACAGTAACCTTTAGCAAAACCATAGTAATGGAGAATTTGAAAAAGGCAGATACAATTAAAATTAGCATAAAACGTGGATTTTGCCTTAAAGGTGAAAATATGGACAGGTGTAAGAGAAGTAACTGACCACATGGATGCCAGACTGTGGCAGGGTGCACGGCGGTCAAGAAAGTGCTGCTTCTGGAGTTGGATGGCACGGGTTCCAGTCCTGACCCTGCCTCTCGCTCTGTCTTTCTGGGACGAGATGACCTAACCCCTCTCTAGGAGCTTCCCAGGGCTGCTGTAACCAACTGCCACAAACTGGGGGGCTTAAACAACAGATTTTTCTCTCACAGCTCTGGAGGCCAGAAGTCCAAAGTCAGGGCATCAGCTGGGCCACCCCCCTCACTGGCTCAGGGGATCCTTCCATGCCTCTCAGCTTCTGGGGCTGCTAGCGATGCTTGGTGCTCCTTGGTGTGTGGCTGCATTACTCCAGTCTCTGCCTCCATCTCCACACGGCTCTTTATTCCCCTGTCTCTGTGCTTAAGTTCTCTCTTTTTAGAAGGACACCAATCTTGGAGTTAGGGCCACCCTATTCTAGCCTGTGCCCTTAACTTGCTTACACCTGTAAAGACCCTATTTCCAAATAAGGTCAGTCACAGAGTCCAAGTGGACATGAATTTTTTTGGGGACAGTATTCAACCTGGTACACTGTCCACAGCAACCTGGCTCAGTTCTCTCATCTGTAAAATGTAAACAACAGAATTACTCTCAAAAGAGTCAATGTGGACAGGAAGAGCAGTGTAAACTGCCTGATCAGAGGACATTATTGTCACAAATGCCACAGGCTTATCTGGGACTGCTGTGAGAGTCCATGGAGACCTCCGGCACTTTTTTTGAGATGGAGTTTCGCTCTTGTTGCCCAAGCTGGATTGGAGTGCAACGGTGAGATCTTGGCTCACTGCAACCTCCGCCTCCCGGGTTCAAGCAATTCTCCTGCCTCAGCCTCTCAAGTAGCTGGGACTACAGGTGCGTGCCACCACACTCAGCTAATTTTTTTGTATTTTTGGTAGAGATGGGGTCTCACCATGTTGGCCAGGCTGGTCTCAAACTCCTGGCCTCAAGTGATCCACTCGCCTTGGCCTCTCAAAGTGCTGGGATTACAAGCACGAGCCACTGCACCTGGCCAACCTCTGGTACTTTTAAGACCAGCATTGTCTTGGAGAATGTCTTGTGTCCCCCCAGCTGCCCCGTGGCTCCTGCTGTGTGGACACGTGGAGCTCAGGACTCACCCATCTCATGCACACGTATCCTGCACATGGGCTACAGCTGGCGCTAAGCAGCACACTGGAGCGTGCCCATCAGTTGCTCTCTCAGTAGGCGAACCTTGGCTTTGACCAGATGTCTGTAGTGATGGTATTTGCTGTAATACATATTGAAGTGTATACTGTTTTTTTTTGTTTTTTTTTTTTGTTTGTTTGTTTGTTTTTTTTTTCTTTTTTGAGACGGAGTCTCGCTCTGTCGCCCAGGTTGGAGTGCAGTGGCCGGATCTCAGCTCACTGCAAGCTCCGCCTCCCGGGTTCACGCCATTCTCCTGCCTCAGCCTCCCGAGTAGCTGGGACTACAGGCGCCCGCCATCTCGCCCGGCTATTTTTTGTATTTCTTAGTAGAGACGGGGTTTCACTGTGTTCGCCAGGATGGTCTCGATCTCCTGACCTCGTGATCCGCCCATCTCGGCCTCCCAAAGTGCTGGGATTACAGGCTTGAGCCACCGCGCCCGGCCGAAGTGTATACTGTTACGTGTTGCTTCACGATGGGGACACCTGCTGGGAAAAGCATTGTTACGTGATTTTTGTCATTGTCCAAACGTTACAGAGTGTACTTCAGAAACCCAGATGGCAAAGCCTACTGCACACCTAGGCTCTATGGTACAGACTCTTGCTCCTAGACCACAAATCTGCACAGCATGTGACTGTGCTGAATACTGTAGGCAGTTGTAGCACAATGGTAAGTATTTGTTTATCTAAACATAGAAAAGGTACAGTAAAAATACAGCGTTATAATCTTATGAGACCACTATTGTATATGTGGTCCATCAGTGGCTGAGACAATGTTATCCAGTGCATGACCATATTTGTTCATTATAAACATCCATGTTAATCACTTCCCAAAACTTTACAGATATTATTTTTAAATGTCAACTTTTTAAAGAAGTATCACTTAGTACCACACCCCAAATTTTTGTATAGTTGATAAGACTGATTAGACTAAATTGTTGATTTCACTTTTTTTTTTTTTTTTTTTTTTGGTCAGAATCTCACTCTGTTGCCCAGGATGGAGTGCAGTGGCATGATCTCGGCTCACTGCAACCTCCACCTCCCGGGTTCAAGCAATTCTCCTGTCTCAGCCTCCTGAGTGGCTGGGAGCACGCCACCACACCCGGCTAATTTTTGTATTTTTAATAGAGACGAGGTTTCACCATATTGGTCAGGCTGGTCTTGAACTCCTGGCCTCAGGTGATCCACCCACCTCAGCCTCCCAAAGTGCTGGGGTTACAGGTGTGAGCCACCATGCCCAGCCTAATTTTACTTTTTTATTTATAGCTAAACCCTTTAAAGGAATGGTGAAAGAAATGCAGCTTCATCAAGATGACTTAGAAATAATCAAATAAAAGAGGTGCTTTTTGTGAGGTAAGAGGAACTTCATGTTAACTTTGCCTAAATTGTCAAACACTAACAGCTCCCATTTCGCCTTTTTATGGACCTGTATGTTGATTTGGGGATGAGGTAATTAGTATCATCTGGAAAGTCTTTTTTCTTATCTTTCTTTTTTTTATTTTTTGAGAAAGGGTCTCACCATGTTGCCCAGGCTGGCCTTGAACTCTTTGACTGAAGGGATCGTCCTGCCTCGGACTCCTGAGGAGCTGAGACTACAGGCACGTGCCACTGTCCCAGGCTGGAGACCTCTTGATAGAGAAAATCTGAAAGACAGAATAAAGGAAGGGAAAAAATACCAAAAGCTTGTGACTGGTGATTACCCTGAATATCGTGGGGACAAAAAGTTTCTTACAGATGTAGTTTTAAAAAATCTGTATGTTAACTGAATTTTGGCATCTTCTGGGCTTTTCTAAAAAAATGCAAGGAGGGTTAAATAACTGCTGTGCTTAAGATTTGTAGCTTGCTCACCATTGACACCTGTGTGGTTGAGTGTGAGTGGCTTTGCGTTAGGAAGGAGGGCAGGCCATATCGAGTGCAGCTAGAAAGGCCCATGGCACGGTGCAGCCTTTACTTACAAGCCTTCATTTCCAGCGCCCTCTCCACAGACTTGCCTTGGCCTCATAGGGCTGTACTGACAAGACCAAGGGAGAGGTCAGGCTCCTTCAGTGGCCCTAGGACCACCTAGGTGGTTTGACAGTGACTCACCAGAAGAGCTTTGTTGCTTCTTTTTTTTTTTTTTTTTGAACACAGAGTATTATTTATACAGGCAAATACACACATAGACAATATTATTGGCAATAGACATATGGCTGATTCATATTTGAATTTTGAAACAAATTGTCTTTTTAGAAAATCTATATATTTTTTTCTTTGACTTTTATTTTAAGTTGTGGGATACCTGTGCATGGTGTGCAGGTTTGTACATGAGCTTTGCATCTTAAACTGTAAGTGTATTAGCACCTATGCTGAGGTTTGATCTAAGCTCTCCTTGGCTGAGAAATTGAGCATGTTGGTTACTGAGGAAAAATTAAACAATAAAACGCCCTGTATCTCATCACAGCAGCGGGTGTGCTCTGCCTAGGGCGAACCTACTGGACACGACTACAATGTGCTACAAAGTGTGAGATGGCATTTTCTGTGCAGGATGTATGTTTTCCAGGGTGCAGGGATGAAAGAAAGCAAATCAGTACTTTAAGCAGACAGCCCCACCTCTTTTAGCACCATCCCTCTGAGTGACTCTCATTAGAGGGATGGGGGAAGAGAAGGGAGAGCAGCTCCTCCAAGGCCTGTCCCAGGGTGACTGGGGCTCTAGATGTATCTCAGTACAGACCCTGGATCGAGCCCTCATCAGCCAAGTTCAATTTACTATGGGCTGCGATGGAACAGAGAGCTGTTTAAATTTTTTAAAAAATACATGTAAAATGCATAGATCTAAGTGTACAGTTTGAGTTTTAACAAATGTCTACACCTGTGTAACCAGCACCACAGTCAATATAGAGTATTTCTGCTCCCTAGAAAGTTCCCTCTTGTATCTTTTCAGACTCTCTCCAGACCCTCCCCTCATACCCAGGCAACAACTCTTTGCCACCAACAAGGAAGTTTTTATTTAAAGGTGCAATAGGGGCCGGGCGCGGTGGCTCAAGCCTGTAATCCCAGCACTTTGGGAGGCCGAGACGGGCGGATCACGAGGTCAGGCGATCGAGACCATCCTGGCTAACACGATGAAACCCCGTCTCTACTAAAAGATACAAAAAACTAGCCGGGCGTGGTGGCGGGCGCCTGTAGTCCCAGCTACTCCGGAGGCTGAGGCAGGAGAATGGCGTGAACCCGGGAGGCGGAGCTTGCAGTGAGCCGAGATCGGGCCACTGCAATCCAGCCTGGGCGACAGAGCGAGACTCCGTCTCAAAAAAAAAAATAAATAAAGGTGCAATAGGAAAAAATTGATTTCTGCATAAAATTAAAAATCTCTAAGTAGGCCCGGCATGGTGGCTCACGCCTGTAATCCCAACACTTTGGGAGGCCGAGGTAGGCGGATCACACAGTCAGGAGATCAAGACCATCCTGGCCAACATGGTAAAACCCCATCTCTACTAAAAATACAAAAATTAGCTGGGCATGGTGATTCATGCCTGTAGTCCCAGCTACTTGGGAGGCAGGAGAATGGCTTGAACCTGGGAGGTGGAGGTTGCAGTGAGCCGAGATCGCGCCACTGCATTCCAACCTGGCAACAGAGCGAGACTCCTTCTCAAAAAAAAAAACCTTTGGGAGGCCGAGGTGGGTAGATGACAAGGTCACGAAATTGAGACCATCCTGGCTAACACGGTGAAACCCAGTCTCTACTAAAAATACAAAAAAAATTAGCTGGGCATGGTGGCGGGCACCTGTAGTTCCAGCTACTCAGTAAGCTGAGGCAGGAGAATGACGTGAACCTGGGAGGCAGAGCTTGCAGTGAGCCGAGATGGCACCACTGCACTCCAGCCTGGGTGACAGAGGAGGACTCCATCTCAAAAAAAAAAAAAACAAACAAACAAAAAAACCTCTAATTGATAAATGGGTTATTTGATGATGTAAAGTTGTTTAGTGAAAAGAGAAAGCCTTTCAAAAGTAAAGCCAAGGCTGGGCACAGTGACTCAGGCCTGTAATCCCAGTACTCTGGGAGGCCGAGTCAGGCGGATCACTTGAAGTCAGGAGTTCAAGACTAGCCTGGCCAACACGGTGAAACTCCGTCTCTACTTTAAAAAATACAAAAATTAGCCAGGTGTAGCGGTGCATGCCTATAATCCCAGCTACTCGGGAGGCTGAGGCAGGAGGATCGCTTGAACCTGGGAGGTGGGCGTTGCAGTGAGCCGAGATTGCGCCACTGCACTCCAACCTGGGTGACAGAGTGAGACTCTGTCTCAAAAAAGTAAAGCCAGATTGCATTCACTGCATACTGTGATTGCCTGTCTACCTGTAGCATGAACTGTGCCAGGTGTGGGGACCTGGGAGATGAGCAGGGCCCAGACCAAACACAGCTCTGCAACCATGGCTGTGCTTTCCAGAGTGCAGTTAGGAGAGAGGAAGAGGCACATCGGGGCAGGGATGACTAAGGGAAAATGAAAGACTGAGAGAGAAAATTGTTTTGTTTTGAGTCAGCGTATTGCTCTGTGGTCCAGGCTGAAGTGCAGTGGCTCCATCATGGCTCACTGCAACCTCAACCTCCAGAGCTCAAGTGATCTTCCTGTCTCAGCCGCCCAAGTAGCTTGGACTATAGGCATGTGCCATCATGCCTGACTAACTTTTTTTTATTTTTTGTACAGACAGGGTCTCACTATGTTGCTCAGACTAGTCTCAAACTCCTGGGCTCAGTCCCTCGAGTAGCTGGAACTACAGGCACAAGTCATTGCACCCAGTTCTCAGCATCATGTTTAATACTTAAAGTGCAAACCTAGCTGCCCCCAGCACAGCAGTGCCTCTCCATTTTTCACTGATATAGTTATGATTACTAGAACGGCTTCATGTATGCAGAAGGATTTACAGGTCATGAACATTCTGAGCTACATCCTTCTCGCTTTCTCCTCATACCCTTGGGAAGGAAGGAAAATAACATTTGAATGAACTAGTCTTGTATGAGAAAACCAGAGCTTGAGGTTGAGTAAATCCAAGGTCCTTCAGTAATAAGGAAGCAAAGTCAAGCTGAAGGAGTCTAACCCTGAGTCTGGTGTTATTTCCATCACATGCCCCTAAAAAAACACCGCTGGACAGCTTCAAGTCAGTAGAAACAACAGTCAAGTCCCTCAGCTATAGAAGTATGGCCACACTGACACTCACACGGGCAGCTGATATTTACCAGTAGAAAGCTGGGCTGCTGCAGGTGAGGAAACGCTGTAGCAGCCTCCAGTGGAGAGGCAAAAGTGGCCACTGTGGAAAAACAAAGACAAAATCTCAACATCTACAACACAACAGAATCATTTTATTTTTCAGAGACAAGGTCTCACTCTGTCACCCAGGCTAGAGTGCGGCGGCACAATCATAGCTCACTGTAACCTCAGACTCCTGGGCTCAAGCGATCCTCCCACCTCAGCCTCCTGAGCAGCTAGGACTACAAGTGTAAACCAACACACCCGGCAAATTTTCTTGTTTTTGTAGAGATGGGGTCTCACTATGTTGCCCAGTCTGGTTTAGAATTCTGGCCTCAGGCAATCCTCCCACCTCAGCCCCCCAAAGTGCTGGGAGTACTGGTGTAAGCCACTGTACTTATCCCTAACAGAATATTACATAGTTTCACAATGCCCAGGAAAACATTTGTGTAACTCAACACACACACTACACTGCCAATTCCCATGTATTTTTTATTTTTTATTTTTTTAGAGACAGAGTCTTGCTCTGTAACCCAGTCTAGAATGCAGTGGCATGATCTCAGCTCACTGCAGCCTCAAACTCCTGGGCTCATGTGATCTTCCTGCCTCAGCCTCCCAAGTAGCTGCAATGCAATGGCATGATCATGGCTCACTGTAGCCTCAACCTGGGCTGAAGCGATTCTCCCACCTCAGCCTCCTTAGTAGCTGGGACTACAAGTGCATGCCACCATGCCCAGCTAATTGTGTGTGTGTGTGTGTGTGTGTAGAGATGAGGTGTTGCTGTGTTCCCTAGGCTGGTCTCGAACTCCTAGGCTCAAGCAATCCTCCCGCCTCAGCCTCCCAAAGTGCTAGGATTGCAGGCATGAGTCACTGTGCCTGACTAGCAGTTCCCATGTTTTATAGAAACACCATTCTCATGTAGTCCACAGTGACCAGCTTCAGTGCCAAGTCTGTGGTGGTGAATCCTTGGTAATGCTTGTACAGCACTTGCTGTATGCCAGGACATACTCTGCTCTAAGGAGCAGGAGAGCCCTAAGAACTCTCCATATATTTCCTCATTTCATCCTCAGTGGTAGGCAGAATTCTAAAGATAGCCGCCCAAGATTCCTGTCCCCTGGTTCTTCAGTCAAATACTCATCTGGGTACTGCTGTGAAGGCATTCTGCAGATACAATTAGAGTCCTAAGTTAGTGGACCTTAAGTTACAGAGCCGTCCCCAGCCAGCAAGGAAACAGAGACCTTAGTTCTACAACTCCAAGCAACTGGATTCTGCCAGCAACCTAAATCAGCCTGGAAGCAGCTTCTTCCTTCCCTAGAGCTTCCAGGTAAGAGCAAAGCTGCCAACACCTTGATTCCAGTCTTGTGATGCACAGCCAGGCCTGCCTGGACTTCAGACTACATAACTATGAGAGAATCAATGGGTACTGGTTTAAGCTGCTAAATTTGTCAAACAAGAATAGAAAAACCATCTTCAAATACAGATATAACAAAGTGCAGGTCAGTACAGATGAGGGACAGGCAGAAAGGGAATAAGTCACTTACCCCTACCCAGCTAGTAAATGGCAGAACCAAGATTCAAATACAAAGACGGCCTCACAGATCTGAGATGAGGGCAAATCCCCTTCTTATTACTGGGTTATGTTGTTTAGTGAGAAGAAAGAGAAAACCTCTTAAAAGTAAAGCCAGATGTACTCTATGTAAATCTGGCCTCTACATAGTGAATGGAGGGGAAGTGCAAGCTCCACCAAGGGAGCCTTTGAATGAATGAACCATCAGAAAACTAGAATCAGCTCTCCAGATTCCTACCTCTCCACTCACCCAAGTCAAAAGTGAAAAATGCTGAGACCTAGACTGCACAGAGAGGAAGTCTCCCAAGTCCCACTGGTGGGCTAGTGACAGCTTTCATGGCCCAGCTCTGCCCGCTGCACAAGTAAAGGCACAGGGGTGGCACTTGGCAGTCTATGTGGAGGAAGAGAGGCTGGGTGTAAGGAGGCCGCATAGGCATTTGGGAGGGGTGAGAGGAGACAGGAATCTCTGCCATTTGGCAATAAGAACACCTCTCAGGTTTTAAGCTACTTATCAAGTTCAGTGTTAAGGAAAACCTAAAACACTTCACTCCTGTGCCGCACTCTGCTCGGAAAACACTGTGCACTACAAAGTCAATCAAAACAGCACACAACACTTGGGGACTGTTTAAGTGCAGAGCTTTCTCTGCTCTGAAGTGAGAGCATCTCTGCTCAGAGGAAGCTTTCATAGGCAGCGATTGAAAGACTGAGGCCCAGAGGAATTTCCGGGAAATTTCCGAGAATTCCGACCCGGGAGTTTCCAAGAGGTGGTGTCTCCTACAACAACCATTCTCTCTGACAGCCCTGCCATGGCCCACGCTCCACATCCCACCCCAGCTGCATGCACACCCAAGCGTCCGCTTCATCTCGCCTCTTCAACACACACTTTCTTCAGGAGCTGCTTCGGAACCCGTTTAGAGCCCGTTTTGGAGTTTCCTCAGGAAAGCAGCCCTCAAATAGCGCCAATCATTCCAAGTAAATCCTGCCTGCAGACACTCCTACAGGCAGCATGGCCAATTGTTCTGTCTCAAAATTTATGATCCAGGGACCTTCCTATATCACAGATGATGAGAAACCAGGGGCGGAAGTCAAGCATCCAGTGTGAAGGGTCGAGCTGGGACCCACACCCGCTCATCCTCCCACAGCACCTCTATTTAGGCCAGCCCAAGGCTCCAGCTTCCAACCTGAAAGCTCTCTTCCCTCAATTCAGCCTGGCCAGCAGATGCCTGTAGCCTTAAAGGAGGGCACCTGGAAACAGTGTAGGAGCTGCTGCACTTGGGAAAATGCAGCACAAAGGCGTGGCCATGAGGGCCAAATCATGGGGACTCAGCCGGCCCTCGCCTCCCCAAAGCCCCGCCATGCCCAGTCAGGGGCAGTGGCCAGGGCCAGCTGATCAGGACTCACTTGGAGGAACGGAGACCCAGCCACGGCAGCGAGAGAGCTCAGGGGAAGCCCATCCCAGACGCGGGGACCCTCACGCGCGCGTCCCTCACCCGCACACCTGTGGCAGGATATTACAGTGTTCCCCGCCTCGGAGCTGGAAGCCGCTATTCGGCCACCTGGTGCCGAAATGTCATCATCAAGCTGCGCGGGGCGTCACGCGGGAAAAGCGCCTCTGCCTCTTTAGGAGTCTACATCGAAAGGCGCGTGTGTGCAAGCGAGAGAGCCGGCCAGGTGTGGAGGGAGGGTGGCAGGGGAGGAGAGGTGCGGCAGGGGATGGTGGGCCATACTGGGTCGCCTGCAGTGGCGTCTCTTCCCCCTTACCCTGGTGCCAAGCACCTTTCTCTCACTCAGCAGCAAGGTGAGGCGTGCGCCCTAAGCAGGCCTTAGTGCCGACTTGGAGCGCCCACTAGTGGTGGGACCTACAAGCTTGGATGAATAGTTATGCAGCTTTCTTGCCTGTAGGTAGGTGCCTAGACGTTCAATGTATGCCTGGCACTGGGCTGGGTGCTGCCCCCTAAGCGAGTATGACCAGTGCTCGGCCAGGGCCTCCCTAGGCCCTGACCACCAAGGCAGACCCTGCAGTCAGCCACTGCTACTTAGGAGGCCAGGCACACTGGCGCTGCTGTTCTGAGGAGAGGCAATGAGCAATAGCTATAGGAGTGCCAGATGGGAGCGTCTGGCGCAGGGGTATGGTCTACCTGGAGCCAGGACACTTACAGGCGCCCCAGGCTGGAGGCTGCCTGTGAGAGGCTCCTTTCATGGCGGAAGAGGAGGCGCTGAGCCTTTGAAGATGGAGCCTGCTAAGAGCTAGGCATGAAGTGATTAAGTGCACCATGAGCCAGGGTATTCAGGTAATTCATGGTGGATGGCATAGCCATGCCTGCGCCCCCAGCCTTGGCAGCCAGTGATATATTATACTCCTGTCAGAATCCGGGCTATAGCTGGTCCCATGGGATCCTCTGCATGTATGTCAGGTCTTAGGAGAGGAGGCCCGGAGTCCGGCCCGGTGACCCAGGAGCTCACCAGCCAGCGTCTATCCCTGGGACCTAATTGCGTGGGTGGACCTGCCCTGAAGTTAGACATAGGACCCTGGCCCGTCTTCCAGATGTATGTGTGCCTGCTTGAGGTTGTGGCGAGCCCCAGGACTCCTGCGGCCGTGTCTCTCTCCACGTCAGGCGTGCCTAGACCCTAAGTCAGGTAGACGTCATCCCTGCCCCAGTGATGGCGAGGAAAGAGATGAGATTTTTGAAGAAGGCGAGGAGGAACTTGGCCTTTTTGTATTTTGTAGCGTGACAGCTGAATGACCAGCCTGTCCTGTTGGTGCTCAGCAGGCCCTGCAGGGTTCCATCCGTGGAACTCCTGGCCCCACCATGCTATCGCACCAGGAAGCCGCACGTCAGGCCAGAGTGGGCATGAAGCGTGTCTGGGGTGCTCCCAGGCGGCATTAACTCCTCATCTTTTCTGCCTCATACCTCCATTCTACAAAATTAGGAATCAAGAAAGACCACTTTGGAATGTGACTTGTGGGCTAAACGCGTTGGCTCACGCCTGTAATCCCACAGGACTTTGGGAGGTATTAAAGAAGTGAGAGGTTAGATGGAGATCTAAAACCTGCACAGCCAGGCTGGAGTGCAGAGTGGCGATCTTGGCTCACTGCAGCCTCCGCCTCCCAGTAGCTGGGACTACAGGCGCCCTTCCACCACCTGCGCCCAGCTAATCTTTTTGTATTTTTAGCAGAGACGGGGTTTTACCATGTGGCAGGATGTGATCTCTTGACCTCCCTGATCCACTTCGCATAGCCCCCAAAGTAGTGCTGGGATTACAGGTGAGCCAGCCCCAGGGACTACAAAAAGCACCTAAAAGACAATTTTAGGCCAAGTTAGTGGCTCACACCTGTAATCCCAGCATTTGGAAGGCGGCTAGGCAGAGGATCATTTGAGTCAGAGTTGGAACCAGCGTAGCCAAGCATTGAAACCTGTCTCTACCCCTAAAATACAAAATTAGCTGGGAGTGGTGGCAGGCATGTAATCCCACAACAAGCTACTCTGTTAGGCAGAGAGAAATTGTGAACCCAGGAGGCCGGGGTTGAGTGAGCAGATTATGCCATTTACACTCAGCCTGTGGTGGCCAGAGTGAGACTCCTCTCAAAATTTTTAATTAAAATTTTAAAAAGAAAAGCACAGTTTGGTCCCTGTCCCTCTTGTGGCATTGCAGCCTCTAGGGGTGCCCAAAGAGCCTGGGACAGGCAGAGGTCTTCCCGCCACCCCCTGCCTGTACCCCACCTGTTGGGTTCTGCTGCACCAGCCGGGGCTTTGCCAGCCCTGGCCAGCTTCCCTCTGAGGATTGCAGGACGGGAGTCAGAGGCAGGCTCCGGGAGACACGAGAAGGAGGTCCTTGTATGGGCCTGAAGAACCTCCTCTGGCACTCAGCATGGACGGCTGAGATGACCAGCAGCAGCGGATGCTGGGGAGGCTGATTTCTCATGGGTGGAGCCTCAGTCCCTGCTCATCCTCCCCCGTGTTGCTTCTGCTATCCTGGGGCTCCTCCCTCTACAAGATGCAGCCAGACCTCAGGCCCTGGAGGCCCAGGGGCTGACTCCTGCCTGCGGAGGCTGGGGACCACCCCACATTACAGGCATCCTGGAAGGGGGTGGGAGGCAGGAGGCTGCCCCATGGGGAGCCTTGAGACTTGGGAGGCCGTTGGTCCCCTGCTTCCCTAGGAGGCCCCAGGCAACTGTGCACTGGCCTCACTGACCTCATGCTCTGTTCTCTTTGTGTCTCTCTCAAGCCTCCCAGGGGGAGCTCATACTTTCCTCTCCTGCCCAGGAACAGTGAAAGCCCCCACCATGGGGCCACTTTTTCCTCAGGCCCTCAGCCTGCCTGCAGCCCTCCTCGGGTTCTGCCCCACAGCCTGGCTGCCACACGCTCACCTTTCTCTCCAGCCCTGCCCCATTCCCTCCGCCTCTCTTGCTGCCTGTTCTTTCTCAGGCGGCTTTTCACATCAGGCACTTATCTCTGGGGTTGCGTTCTCTCCCACCATGTTCCATGGAAAGTGCCTGGCCCCAGGAGGCAGGAAAACCTGAGTTGCAAGGGCAGGACCATGTAGGCCATGGCTGCCCTGCAGCTTAGCGACAGGAGCTGATTTGTAGCTCTATTTATTGGGAGGCGTGGTGGCCACAGTTGGGCTGGCATCCGGGGACAGGATCAACACCCCACACCCCAGAGGTGAACTGTGGTGAGTGAGACTTGTGCCCTGTAAAGAACTCCTCCCACCCCAGGGGAGGCAGGCAGGCCAGGGGTGGTGTGTGCTGTGTGTGCTGGAGGCACAGCCCAGGCAGATGACACCTGGGTGGGCCTCTTAGAAGCTATCCCCTCTCCAGACAGGAAGTCTGAGGCCGAAACAGAGGCTCCCGCCCTCCCCAAGCGTCCTGTGTTTCCTGCGGATCTGTGTAGTCCCTCATGCACACTCCAGCACTCAGCCCCCTTGCCTGCCTCACTCCTGAGTTGGGGCCACCTTCCAGGTGTCACCAGCTGTGATGAGACGAGGGACCCAGAGCCAGGGGCCTGTGAGAGTCCAGGGGCTCTGTGGAGTCACACCTCCCATGCTACTCCCCAAGGCCCTGCCTCCCCACCCTTTTTGGGGCTGGGCCCAGGGGAGATAAGTGAGAGGAAGAACTGAGAGACAAACAGATAATTACCACAGGACGTACAGAGCTAAGGTAAACAATTGATGAGACAGGATTTACAGGAAAAAGAAGAATCTAGGAATGAGAGTCCTTGTCCAGGGGCCGTGCCACCTCAGTCCCAAGACTTCTGGGTGCTGGGGCCCAGCTCTCTCAGTGCAGAGAGGAGAGGCTGCTTGGGGAAGTAGAATGTTTTAGTCACACTTGGTCAGTGAGGAGGTGGGCCAGAGCTTCCCAGTGATGGGGAGGGGGTGGTAGGAGGGGGACTGGAGCAGGAGATCCAGTAAGGTTACTGGGTGCGATGGGAGAGGGGAGTCAACAGGAGCCCCGAAAGGTGTGAGCTAGGTGGTGGGAGGAGAAGAGGCGGTGCGTGCATGGCATGTAAAGTGCTATCCAAGCACTAGTGAGCCTGAGGCCAGGAGGAGGAGGAAATGGTACAATCAAAATCTGTATGTGTGTGTGAACTGACGCCGTGCGGCTCATACCTGTATAATCCCAGCACTTTGGAGACCAAGAAGGTGGATGGCCTGAGGAGGTGAAAGTTAGAGACCAGCCTGGCCAACATGGCAAGCCCATCTCTACAAACGACAAACAAAAATTAGCCAGGTGTTGTGGCGCGTCCAGCCATGGGAGGCTGAGGCATGAGGAGAATCTGCTGAACACAGGAGAGGCTGGAGGAGGTTGCAGTGGGGTAGAGATCATGCACTGCACCTCCAGCCACCTGGAGACAGAACTAGACTCCATCAAGAAAAAGATGTATGCAGGAGTCATAGGGCGGCATGGAGTGCAGGCATAGGGGACCAGAGGATGGGGTGCCGTGTGGTGAGCAGGGCTCCAAGAGGAAGTGGAGAAGCCCAAAGGCAGGACAAGGTGGCATGCTGGACCCCTCTGATCTGCTTTTTGGGACTCTGTCCTGTAGAGCTGGGTGGCAGAGAAGGCCAGGATGCTGGGAGCCTGAGGCCCTGGGGGATGCCTGAAATGGGATAGAGAAGAGAACCTGGGGAGAAAAGTGGAGGTGGGGAGAGATGCAGGCCCTCCTCCAGGAGGTGTCTTTCTTGCAATTGAAGTGAGCCATGAGCAGATGGATGCGAGGAGGCTGTCTGATGCCCGCATGTTGCAACATCTGAACACACGGAGCTCCAGCTGTTCCAGTGATGGCAGAATCTGGAGGAGGGGCAGCAGGGGTTGTCAGGAGGTGACAGTCACACCTGAGGACATGGAGGCCATAGATTTCACAGAGGACTCAGGTGTGGAGTTCTCAGGCCGTGGGCCGGAGGCCCTCAAGCCTGCCTCATGTGAACTGCCCAGCAGAGGCAGGCTTCTCTGGATGCCTGTCCCCAGCCATCCAGACAGCCTGCAGGGACCATCACCCACAGGTTCACTCACACCCACAGGGAGGGAGAAACAGAAGACCCCCAGAAGGAACAGGGTGATGTATGGAAACAGGCATGAGGGGTCTACTGGAGTCATTGAGGGAAAAGGAAATTCCCAGTCAATGGTCTTTTAAGTTTAGGAAACTGCATTTTAAGTTATTCCAGAGCCAGGCCGGCGCGGTGTCAACCTATGATCCCAGCCTTTAGGAGGCTGGCCAGGCAGGCGGATCCTGAAAGTCAGAAGATCCAGACCATCCTGGCTACTTACAGAAGGGAAGAAACCCGTCTCTATTAAAAATGCCTACAAAAAGAAAAACTAACTTGGGCATGGTGTGGGCTGGGCGCTTATATGTCCCAGCTACCTGGGAGGCTAAAGTGGGAAGGAATGGCCTTGTGGCAGAACCGGAGGCGGGGCTTGCAGTGAGCCAGGTTCGCTTCCTACTCTGCCTCCTGCCACTGGGCTACAGACCACATGAACTCCGTCTCAAAAAGTTGTCAGGGCATGTATATATATATGTAAGATGATATGGCGTTTACTATATGTGGGAAGCCGTGAGTCTCACATGAGCTGTATTTGCTGTCTGGGAACCTGGCATGGCTATATAAACAGCATAGTCTACTTTTCCCTGCAGGTATGTTGTGCTCACAGCAGGCCACCAAGAACTGAGTACAAAAAGTAGATACAGGCTCCCCAACTATAATCCCAACACTAGGGAAGCAGAGGCAGGAAGATCCTTGGAACCAGAGTTCCTGAATAGCCTGGAGCCATGGCGAGTCCCAGTCTCACAAACAAAAGGAGACAAGGATGAATGCAGTCAGGCAGCAGTAAATAATACCTGTAATTCCAAGCACTTTGGGACTAAGGTGGGTGGATCACTTGAGTCAGAGTTTGCTGGGCCATTACAAGAATATGGTGAAATCCCATCTCTATTTAAATAAAAAGGGAAAAAGTAGTTAAACATTTCACTTGAATAACATGTACTGATTATGTTTGGAGATATAATATGTTGGATATTTATCTTAATTGGAAATATATTTATGGTGTTTCTTTCATTAATTTTCTAGTAGGTGACCAATTTCAAGGTGGCTGGGGGCATTGGCTGATGCCTGTAATCCCAGCAGCCTTTAGGGGAGGCCTGAGGCTGGTGTGGTGGATCACCTGCCTGGGGTCCGGAGTTTGAGACCAGCCTGACCAACGTGGTGAAACCTGATCTCTACCTAAAAATACCAGAATTATGGCAGGCGTGGTGGCATGCCTGAATTGCTTCACTTGGGAGGAGTGAAAGAGCCAGGAGAATGGCTTGAGCCGGAAGTAGCGGAGGTGTGGTGAGTGGAGATTACATTGCACTCAGCCTTTTACAGACAGCAAAAGCAAAGCTCAAGTCTCAAAAATAAAATAAAATAAAAATTACCCCAGATCTCTCTACTAAAAATGCAAAAAGGCGGAAACTGGCCGGAAGGTGAGGTGGGGCAGGCAGCTGTCATCCAGCTACCTGGGAGGCTGAGGCAGGAGAATCGGCGTAAATCGGAGGCGGGCTTGAGGCAGGCAGAGATCGGCCACTGCTGCACTCCAACCTGGGCGTGGAAGACAAGCCGAGACTCACCTCAAAATGAAAAATAAAAATAAAATAAATAAAAATCCCTAAGAAATTGCATGTGTGGCTCCTTCAAGCTTGAGGTTGCAGAAGGACATGTCATCAGGTGTACTCAGGAGCAACACTGTCCCCACCGGGAGGGCATTAGGCCGAGCCACAGACTAAGCAGATCGCCATGGCCTGTGGCCCCATTGTATGGTGAGACCACACTGCTGATGCAGCCTGCCTGGCTGCCTTCCAGCTACTCTCAAACTTCAAGGCCAGTGGTGGTTTCCTTCCCTCTCAGTTCTCTCACCTCACCTGTGCCCGTTTTCCTTCCTAACACAAATGTTGGTCCAGCCCCCATGTAAGCGCCAGGTTAAGCTCATCACTTTCTAAAACTCCAGAAAAGAAGAAGGCCACCCTTAGGGACCAACAGAAGGATGGATCTCATTCCCCAACCAATCTGCCCATTTTCGCATAGAGCCCCACAAGGGAGGTAAATGGCAGGGTATCCCTTAGTCCCATTGCCTCCACCAATTTCCCAGTTCCCCAGATCATGGGAGGCTGACAGGTGGCTGCATTTTGGGGTTTACCAAACCCAGTTAAGACTCTAGAATGCAGATAACACTAGCTGGTTTCAGAGTATGGGAACACTGACCCAGAGAGAGAATGAGCCAGGCTGTTTTTGGTTTCATTGTTTTTTTATTTTTATATTTTTAAGTTTTGTTAATCTAATTTTTTTTTTTTAGAGGTAGTCTCCATCCCTCCCTCCCTCATGCAATTGGGTGCACAATCAGGCTCTGCAGCCTCCAAACTCCTATGGGCTCAAGTAATCCTCCCACCTCAGCCTCCTAGGTAGCTGCAGGACTACAGATTGCAGGCCACCACGCATGGCTTTTGTTTGTTTGTTTGTTTTGGGGGGGTGGGATTTTTTTAGAGATAGGGAGGTCTCTTTTTGCCCAGGCTGGTCTTGAACTCTTGCCAGCCTCTGAGGACCCTCCTGCCTCAGCCTCCCAGAGCCACTGGGATTTCCCAGCACAAGTCTGTTTTAACATTCAGTGGACATTGACTATTTTTGGTTCATAGGAGGACCCTCAAGGGACCAGGCCTGGGGGTATCAGTCACCCCAACCTCCCACCCCAACCTGCAGCCACACTTGGTTCAACCCCACAGTCCAACCCGTCTGACTCAGTAGCCCCTCCCAAGGGAGCAGCAAGGCCTCAAAAAGCTACTTTCCCACACGCAGGCCATTCTCTGCCATTCCTCCTCGTCCTTCATAAAGTGGGGAGACTTGAACAGGGCTCCCCACTAACCCCAAGAGCACATGATTGTTGAAGGGTTCCAGAATTGTTTTCTTTTCTTTTCTTTCTTCTGTGTGTGTGTATGTGGCATGTGTGTGTGTGTGTGTGGAGAGGAGAGAAAACAGCTCGGGACTGTGTATTTCATATTCCCAAGGTGTTTCTTAGACCATCCATTATGGCTTAAAAGTTATATTTGGTTTCTGTATTGGGGTTCGTCAGCCCTGTCAGATTTAAAGATAAGCATTAGTAGTCAGGTGGCATGAAATACATAGCACATAAGTCCAGCTACTGCTTGAGGCCATGACTTCAGGCTCACTGGAACTATGATTGCATCTTGCACTCCCAGCTCAGGTGGCAGAGCAGACTCAGTCTCTCCTGGGCCTGGTAGCAGTTGAAGCTCTGCGCCTGTAATCCCAGCACTTTAGAGGCCGAGGCGGAAGCCCGGGTCCAGGGGTCAGGAGATCGAGACCATGGTGAGAGCCCGTCTACTAAAATGCAAAAAGAAAAATTAGCCAAGCACAGTGGCGGCACCTGTAATCCCAGCCTTCTCCAGGAGGCTGGGGGCAGGAGATAGGCAGTGAATTCCAGGAGGTGGGCTTGCTTAGTGAGCCAAGGTGGTGCCACTGCACTCCTCCAGCCTGGGGAGATGCAGCCCAGGAGACTCCGTCTCAAAACAAAACAGTAAAACAAAGGAAACAAGGCTCAGTCTCTAGAGCCAAAAATATTTAAAAATTTAAAACTACTTATTTGGCCCGGGCTGTGGTTCCAAATCCTCTCATCCCAGCACTTTGGGGAGGCTGGGGTGGGTAGGTGGATCGTCCCGGAGAGATGGGGCATCACAAGCTAACATGGGTGAAACCCATCTCTACTCATCTTTTTAAAATTTAGCCCAGGCGTGAGCAGGTGGGCTGCAATTCCCAGCTACCATGCCCGGAGGCTGAGGCAGGAAGAATGGGTGTAGATCTGGCAGAGGCCCGGAGCTTGCAGTGACAGAATCACTGCACCACACTCCAGCCTGGTGTAGGCCAGAGACTCCATCTCAAAGGAAAAGAAAACTTTAACACCCTCCTTTCTGTAACTTTCCCTCTCTTGCTTTGTTTCCAGGAAAGGACCCCGGGTCAGCTACTGGAGAGAAGAGCTCAGATGGCACCAGCTGAAGGAAGCCAAGCTCTAGGTCAGGCCCAGATCCCATGACCTGCCCTGCACACACGTGTGCTGTGGGGAGGTGGGAGTTAGTCACCTACAAGGTAAACGTTTCAACTTCCCAGCTGTAGGCAGTCTGGCTCAAGTCTGCCTGGCCCACAAGCCCACCAGAAGGCCTGGCCTCAGAAGGGAGGATACTGGCCCGTGTGGGGCTTCTGCAGGGTGAGGCCCATCTGCTCCTATGGGAGGCAGGATCCTATTCCCGGCTGACCAGTCAGTTCCTGGGGCTAAAATGATGAGTTTTACACTAAAATAGTGTGTGAAAATATGGTGGTGGCCATTCTGTGCCTTGTGCCTTTTTCACCAGGCTCTAGTAGACTAGAATTCAAGCCAAACTTCACACCCTTCCATGCAAGCAGCTTTGCTTTTGCATATCCTCCTTAGTTTCCTAGGCAACTGGCTCCATCTTTCTTGGCGGTGGGTGTACCCAGGCTAATAGAGTTCCGGCATGGCCACCACCATAGCCTTACACACCCTCACACAGGTATGGCAGATCTCCTTCTCTGAGGAAGAACTCCCCAGAAACTCACAAGGAGGGCCGTCTTACCCCTGCAGGGGTTTGGGAGGCTGGCTCTGATATTGGCGTGGAAGGGGCTGGGAGTGACTCTGGGTGGCAGCAAGATCCAAATCTCAGACACAGGCCTCCCCACTTTCGGTTCAGGGTGACCAATGGGTAAACAGAATATATTCGTGGACATTTCTAGTTACCTGGTTTCCATCTTTCCTCCCAAAGGCTGGGTTTCCATGGTTGGGTTTCTGTTAGTCCCAAGCTTGGCAAGTGGGGAAGGAACCAGGTTAGGGGCTGGGTGGTGTTCACATTTGACTGACGTCAGGCAGTGTCCCACTAAAAGTGGTGTGACTCCATAAAGGACTGCCCCCAGATCTTACACTTAGGTGGCTAGAAACCCAAGTCCCAGGATGGAGCCAGTGGGATTCCAAGGCAAACCTTATATGACATGGGTGGTCAGGTCAAAACACATTGTTAGGGGACTTTGCTTCTCCACAGGGCTGTAGTGGCCTCCGCAGAGAGGGGACAGCCAGGAAGGAGGTTTCCGCCTAGGCATGCACTGCAGTGTAAAGTCAGTGAGGTGGTCATAAATTTATCTCTGGGGTGCCATTTTGGGAGGCATTTAGCCGGTAGGTGGTTTACATGTATTATAACCTATTCAAAGCTGCCTGGATGCTGGAGCCATGGCAGCTCTTTATGTCTTTATAGATATCTGGTAAAGAAGAAGAAACTAGGAATATCAAGCAGCTGGGAAGGTTTCCAAGCCTGCAGGAGAGGAGACATGCAGCTGACCAGGTCCTAAAACAGATCCATGACACACCTCTAGTCGGACAAAAGGAAGGTGGGGAGACAAAATGAGGACCCCAACCCTGCTTAGAGTCAAACCCAGGGGACACATGCCCTGGTTACAGCCCATGGGGCAGACCGGGCTGGAGCAGAGGAGAGCCCTGGCCAAGGCACTCCACATGAGGAAATGCTGGCCCCACGGGCAGAAAAATACATCTATGGGGCTGTGCCCCACGCGCCTTGCAAATCCTCTCAGTCTGCTGAGTGACAACATCAAGCCCAAACCACAGAAGCTGGCGTGGGCTGCAGGTTCTACCTATCTTACAAAAAGGTAAGCCAATTCTAGATCAGGAAATCTAGACCCAGTGGGTCTTCATCTGAGACTCTCTGGTGGTCAGAGGAAATATCAATATTTCAGACCCTGGCAGGGCCTCCCCAGGTCCATGAAATCCAGGTAAACTGGCCCTAAAAGCGGAGAGGAAACACAGGCTATATGTTTGAACCACTGGGGTGAGGTAGGGAAACAATGAAACTGAAATCAAAACAAAAAGCCAGTTCCGTGCCACCCGGGTGATTTCAATGTTTTCTGCCTATCACATCTGAGCAGCTCAGATCTTACAGTTCAAGCGTGAACACACCCCAGGAGGATGAAAGCAGCCAGATCCCTACTGCCTGCTGCTGCCACCTTCAGGCAGACCCAGGTTTCCTTAGCCAGGCCGTGCTAAGTTATGCTGCAACCCCTAAACAACCAGACCCTGGCCAGCCTGTAGGCATATGCCTTTGCCCCAAGCAGTTCATTACTCAAGTTCTCTGGGACTACGTCTGGTCCCTTCAGCCAGGCTTTGAGAAATGTAGGCGATGTGCTGCTCAGGAGGCAGTTCATTAGGTGCTGCAGTTACAGGGCTCGCCCGTTCCTGTCGGTGTGCTTTACCCCCTGTCCACCACTCAGGAGAAACCATGGCAGCAAATCCTCAGAGGCTGGTGGCCAGTTAGATGGCCACGCCGAGATCCAGCCAGGGACACACCTCGCTTCTCCAACCCAAGCGCTGCCAGGCCCATTGGGGTGGGGCACGGAGAAGAAGGAAACCCTACTATCTTTGAGGCAGCACCGGATGGGTATGAGAGAAGACATCAGACCCTGTCCCCAGCAAAGGCTACATGTTGTCTCCTTCAGTTGATAATAAGCCTTTCTGAGATGCAGAGGGTCCGGGTCATATGTTCTCTGCTGTTTTTTGATGATATTATAGGCGTGCCAGGCTTTATTGAGTTTTGCTTTAGGTCCTGGATTTCTTCTTACTAAATTCTTGATCCACTTCCCCGTCAAATTCTACTTCCCAGGCCAGCTTTTGGTTCTGAAAATCCTGATTCCAGGTCCTTTATAAACAGGCAAAAATAACCCTTCGCCATTTTAAAGTTTCTTTCACCATGACAGTTGGCCAAGATGCTGCACAGAGGCAAGGTGGCCGTCATGTGTATTACTGGAGTAAAAGCACTACCTTCAGTTTACACCCCGTGATGATGGGGGTCAGGATGGGTGTGTTGTGACCTTCTGTGGGTCACAAATACCCGTCAAATCATGTGTACTCCTTCCTCCTTCTAAATGTCCCACAATGCCACATTTGACCCCGCTTTAGGGTTCTGTGAATGACCCCTTTCACATACCTCAGATTTAAACACTCTACTTCCCCTAAATATTGCTTTTAGTGTGGCACATCCCTATGAATATTAGAAATTTTAAATTCGTTGAGAGCCCTGACTTGGCACCACCTACTCACGTTAGAGCCCTATCCACTGGAGCCTTGGGCAGGGCTTGCTGTTTCCACCACCATGGGTCAAATACTTCCATGGCAGCTCCTTAAGGACCGCCACCTCTCTGCACTTTAACCCCCAGCCACCAAAAGCGGGGCCAGGCTGGGACCCACCGACCAATCACATGAGCTCAGGATCCCTCCACCTATCACCAAATGGGAGGTAAACCTTTGACTTACTTTTGGTCCTCTTGGTTTTGTAGAAACTTGAATTACCGACAAGCTTGCAGAAAGCAGCCATGGGTGGGGGTTGGCGGAGAGGAGTCCACGCCCTCCTCCTTCTTCTTTCACCTTCAACTGGCCTCAGCTTCCAGGTCCATACCTCTTCATAATCCCCAGGCTACTTAGTCCTTGCAAGCCCTCAGGGAGCATCCCCCTCCAGCATGCCCTTCCTCCCTTGCCTGGTGCACAAGGCTGCCTGTCTGGCGCCACTAGGATAAAACATATATTCCCAGGCAAATTTAAATTATAGTAGGTATGGCTGTGATGTTGCTTAGCATACACACATGGCAGCTACAGCTTATTTGGTTTCACAGGGACCGCAGTCAGGGGGCTGGTGGATAATGCACCTACCTGCCAGAGGGAGAAAGCAGTCCATGGGCTTGTATGAGCCTGGGAATGGTGTCTCTTCTCTCTATTTTGGGAAGTTGTACCTGTAGGCTGACCAGGAGATGCTCAGGTTCCTGCCCTAGGCCTCTTTCAGAAGCCTTCTCACTGTACATGGAGGCCAGGAGATCCTTGTGGTTGGAACCAATAGGAATAAAGAGAGGGGCTCCAGGGTGGCCGCCCTGTGTGGGGTCCCAAGTGGCTGCCCAGAAAGTTGTTATCTATGGCTGTGACATGTAGTGGTCCTTTTAGGTGAGGGCCTGTCTTCCCTCTGAAATGTCTTTGCCTGCCTGTCCTCTTTGCTGTAGTTATTTACTCCAGGAGGGTTTCTAGGATGGGGATGTGTTAGATTCCTGCCATTCATTTTTCCACCCAGATGGATTCTAGGTACACAACAATTCTTTGGGAAGGTCATACCCCATGCTGTCCCACCAAAACAAACCACTGTAGATATGCACAAGGTATTAGGTCAAAGTCCTTGGATAGGATGCAAGCAGCCAAAAAGAGTAGTCCGTGTAACTTGCTTGAGTGGAGAGTGGCAGTATTCAGGTGAGAACCATGAGGGAAGCATGCAAGTTTCTGGAACTTGGGAATAGCACAATCTAGAGTAATTACACGAGTCCAACCTGACGAGATCCATAAACCCATTCTATAAGCCAATAGATCATACACAAGATGGAGGCCTTACCTGAAGGCACATGGCTCCTACAGCCCATAGGCTGGAGCCATAAAATCGATCTACAATAGAAGGAGTGTAGTATTATGTTCGAATATACTTCAAAGTGGGTAAGCTAGTGTCCAGCATGCACTAAATATATGAAGAAGAGAGGAAGGGGAAGCCCAGGAGGCGGAATTCCCAGTCAGAGCTGACTAGTGCATTCCCAGAGGCAGTGGTGTCTGGGCAGAGGAGGCAGGAGGAAAGCAAAAGCAAGAGGATCACTTAGGTCAAACAGAGAAGGAAAAGCGACAAGGATTTAGTCACCAACTCCTGGAAAAGCTGAAAGCGGAGGGGACTACAAGCTTTCCTTCCATATATCGAAAAGTGGAAGGTAGGGATTAGATTGTGGTTACTCTATAGAGGCAACCTGGGGCAAAACTACTAAACCCCAAAAGAAATAAAGATGGTGCTGTTTCCATCACCATGGAAGGTGTGGCAGGCGCTTGAGCAGAACTCCACGCCTATAGCTCCCCAGCAGCACTTTTGGGAGGCCAAGACGGCTAATCATGAGAGGTCAGGAGATCAAGACCATCCCTGCCAATTACAGTGAAACCCTGTCTCTACTAAAAGTACAAAAAAAAAAAAAACTAGCCAGGTGAGGTGGTGGACGCCTGTAGTCCCAGCTACTGGGGAGGCTGAGGCAAGAGAGCTGGTGAACCGGAGGCAGGAGCAGTGAGCTGAGATCCGGGCCACTGCACCCTCTAGCCTGGGCGACAGAGCAAGACCCGCCCCAAAAAAAAAAAAAAAAAAAAAAAAACACTTTGATAGCCTCTTTAATCAAACACTCCAAAGGACATTTACATTGGATGTAATTTCTACAGACAAACATTCTGACTGTGCCTTCACGGTCAACAACAAAGCCACCTATGACGTGATAATAGTGCAACGGGACGTATTTCATAATGAAGTAGAACTTAGTGAGAGCAGTTTACAACGATGCCTAGTTAAAATATTACACACCATCCATGTATTCCCCAAATGCCTATATAATATTTCTACTAAGTCTAACCTGTCTTCTAATACGTTCTGCTATCCAAGCAAGGGGCACCAAAATCCTCCAAAAAATACCTTATTCTTAAAAAAACACAAAAAGTTCACCACAGATATATAGTGTGACGACTCACAAAGGAAGTTCAAAAGACATCACTGAATTAATTATCACTCTGGTCTACCTAATGATGCCCACTCCAGCCCAGCCTATGGAACAGGGCAGGACAGTTCCAGACAAGCAGATGCGTGGCCTTCACGGGAAGGTGCATTGCCTGTGCTGTCCAAGCCTGATGGCACAAGTGACTCCACCTCACCCAGTCCTACCTATATATTCAGTCGACACCAACCCACAACTGGCTACTGGTGCGCTTTGTTTCAATGGGTGACAGCTGCACTGATATCTTGGCACCACATCCCTGTACAACATGCAGCAGGCCATGTAATCGCCGTGGCGAGGGTCAAGCAGCGACCATCTGATTGGCTGGCTCAAGCAGGCATTGGCGCATCTCGGCCACGGACAGCTGCTCAGTGGTAGGCCTTCTTGGCCAGGATGACCGCCGAGGTGGCCAGGGGAGGTGGATGGGCGGGGGCATTGCACCAGGTTGGTTTCTCTAAATTCCTGTCAGGATCCACATTCATTGTATCTGATCCACCAAATCACAGGAGGCCGTGGAGGAGGCCACAATCTGCCCAATCAGGATATTAGGACTGAGGTTGGTGTATGGGACACTCTTTGATGTCCAGGGTTGCACCGGTCAGGCAGGTGGCTTCTGCTGCCACTCATGAAGGCACAGCCAGGCTGTTCCAAGGCAAATGGTGGTGGTCAGGATGGAGTTGTAGGGCCTCTACCACGCTGTGGAGTCCTGGGGGCTGGGGAAAATGGGCAAACTCCCCTAGCTTGACTCTTTCCGTAGTCCACCCAGAGCCACTCCATGAGCAGAGCACGGAACCTGTGAGCCAGTGCCACTTCCCAAAGCTGTGGGAAGATGAGGGAAGCCCCCGCAGTCCTGCACATGATCCGCCTCTGAGAGAAACCAACATGAGCCAATGCCCGTGGGAGCCAAGCACCACCAACCCCACCTGCCGAAAGGCCACTTCTTTTGCCTCTGAGCCGCTGATGGGATTCAGACCATCCATAACGAACACTTTGTAAAGGACAGAAAAGCAGACAACATAGATCTATGCCCAAATCACTACTTCAAAAGACACTTCATAGTAAGACGCTTGCAGATTCAAGCCGACTAGATGCTGTCACGTACAAGCTTAAAATGACCTTCCTTCCACCATCCAAGGCCTGTTCCTTCCGTGTGATAATGTCCACACAAGCCTTCCTTACCAGCTACATGGATCCGCCCAGGACCAGGCTCTCCTACGTACAGTAATGGGCCTTCCTCTGGACGTTGGAAGCGGCGGCACACGCCTGCATCCCAGCACTTTTGGGAGGATCACTTGCAGGTCAGGAGATCCAGACCATCCTGGTTAATATTAAAAGAAACCCTTCCCTCTCTACTAAAAATACAAAAACTAGCTCGGCCAGGTGGCTGGGCTACCGTAGTCCCAGCTACTCAGGAGGCCGAGGCAGAAGAATATGAATCCGTGAGGCAAAGCTTGCAGTGAGCGAGATCCAGCCACTGCACTCTGGCCTGGGCGACAGGCCGAGACTCCGCCCACTCCAAAACCAAGTGTAAATAAATATATATATATATACTGTTAATTAGCAGCAGTTACAAAATGCTGTTTTATGTTAGTTTTTATGTTATTTGTTTTATTTTATTTATTTATTTATTTTTTGAGACAGAGTCTTGCTCAGTGGCAGGATCTCAGCTGACTGCAACCTCTGCCTCCCGGGTTCAAGCGATTCTCTTGTCTCAAGCTCCTGAGTAGCTGGAAAAGGCATGTGCCTGCCTGGCTAATTTTTTATATTTTGGTGGGGCTGGAACACCATGTTGGTCAGGCTGGTCTCGAGCTCCTGACCTCGTGATCCACCTTCCTGGACCTCCCAAAGTGTTGGGATTACAGGCGTGAGCCACCGTGCCCAGCCCATTTTATTATGTTTTGAGACAGGGTCTCGCTCCGTTGCCCAGGCTGGAGTGCAGTGATGAGATCACAGCTCACTGCAGCCTTGAACCTCCTCAGGCTCAGGTGATCCTCCCACCTCAGCCTCCCATATAGCCGGGACTACAGGCATGTGCCACCAGCCCAGTTAATTTTGTATCTTTTGTTTTAGATTACGGGGTTTCGCCATGTTGTCAGGGTTGGTCTCAAACCCCTGGGCTCACGTGACCTGCCTGCTTCAGCCTCCCAAAGTGCCGGGATTGCAGGTGTGAACCACTGCACCTGGCCAGAGATGCTGTTTTTATGAGAAAACAAGAGGCAGTTCCTAAGTGGTTTACCAAGAATTGCTCTTTTTAAAAAAATTGAGATGGGTGCCATTCAGGGGGCTGGTCTTCCAACTCCTGGCCTCAAAACGAGATCACTTCAGCTTCCCTGGCCACAAGAATTTATATTAAAACAACATAAGCTATTGGTTGTCTTTACATCATTCTTTGTATCATAAATTCCAGAAGCAGGAAGATAATGGGTTAAGCTAGTCAGGAACAAAATGCCTTTAAACAATTGCCCCTTGGGCATGGATGCGAAATATGTTACTGAAGTCCCATATTCATTTCTTTTTCTTTTCATTGTTACATTATTATTTTGTTTTTTGTTTTGGTTTGGTTTTTTTGGGGTTTTGTTTGTTTGTTTGTTTGTTTGAGACAGAGTCTTGCTCACCATGCGTCCGGGGCTCACAGTGCAGTGGCAGTACAGGTTCACTGCTGTACCTCCACCTCCTGGGCTTAAGCGATTCTCCTGCCTCAGCCTCCCAAGTAGCTGGGATTACAGGCATGCACCATCATACCTGTGTTTGCATTATTTTTAGAAAGAACCAGGGTTTTACCATGTTAGCCAGGCTAGTCTCTTAGCCACGACCTCAAGTGATTTGTACTTCAGCCTCCCAAAGGGCCTGGATTAGGAATAGCTTCTGCTTATATTATGTGTTACAGAGACAGGAGTCTCTCTATTGCTTAAGCAGAGCTGGAATACACTACTACAATCCTGCTCCTGCAGCCTCAAAACAACCTTCTGACTCGGGACCACAGGTGTATGCCACCATACCCAGCTTTTTTTTTAAGTTTTTGAAGAGAAAAGGATCTCCTGATGTTGTCCAGGCTGGTCTCAAAACTCCTGGACTAAAGTGATGCTCCCACCTTGGCCTCACCTTGGCCTCCTGAGTCTGGGATTACAGGTGTGAGCCACCACGCCCTGCCTGAAGTCCCATATTCACGTCTCTGGGCCTGATAAATTCTGCATACCTCACTAAATAAGAAAGAGGGGACATATCCCTGCTCAGGAAAGTGGCAAGTTGGGACTCAATACTCATTTTGAAGGACTTTGGAACAATTATTTGATTCTTCCTTTTTTTCTTTCTTGGACAGGATGTCACTATGTTGCTTAAACTGGGCTCAAATTCCCAGGCTCAAATGATCCTCCTGCCTCAGGGTCCCTTATAGGCTGGGCCTACAGGCAAGCATGCATCACCACGCCCAGTTTGATCCTTCCATTCTTTTTTTTTTTTTTTTTTTTTTCGAGACAGGTTCTCACTCTCTCAACTAGGCTGGAGTGCAGTGGTGCAATCATGGCTCACTGCAGCTTCAAACTCCCAGGTTCCAGTGATCCTCCTACCTCAGCATCCCAGGTGGCTTGGAGCAGGCAGCTGTCACCACCATGCCTTCAATTTTTAAACGTTTTTTGTAGAAGTGGGGGTCTCACCATGCTGCCCAGGCTGGTCTGGAACTCCTGGCTTCAAGTGATACTCCCATCTCAGCCTCCCAAATTTCTGGGATTACAAGCATGTGCCAGGGCGCTAAGCCTGATTCTTCCTTTCTTTCTTTTTTGAGACCGAGTCTTGCTCTGTCACCCAAACTGGAGTGCAGTGGCGTGAGCTCAGCTCACTGCAACCTCCACCTTCTGTGTTCAAGCAATTCTCCTGCCTCAACCTCCCGAGTGATTGGGATTATAGGCGCCCACCACCACACTCAGCTAATTTTTTTTTTTTTTTTTTTAAGATGAAGTCTCACTCTGTCGCCCAGGCTGGAGTGCAGTGGAGCAATCTCGGCTCACTGCAAGCTCTGCTTCCCGGGTTCACGCCATTCTCCTGCCTCAGCCTCCCGTGTAGCTGGGACTACAGGCGCCCGCCACCGCACCCGGCTAATTTTTTGTATTTTTCGTAGAGACGGGGTTTCACCGTGTTAGCCAGGATGGTCTCGATCTCCTGACCTCGTGATCTGCCCGCCTCGGCCTCCCAAAGTGCTGGGATTACAGGCGTGAGCCACCACGCCCGGCCCAACACTCAGCTAATTTTTGTATTTTTAGTAGAGATGGGGTTTCACCATCACCATGTTGGCCAGACTGGTCTTAAACTCCTTACCTCAAGTGATCTGCCCACCTCAGCCTCCCAAAGTGCTGGGATTACAGGCGTGAGTCACCATGCCCAGCCTGATTCATTCATTCTTTTTTTTTTTTTTTTTTGAGACAGAGTTTCGCTCTTTTTGCCCAGGCTGGAGTGCAATGGTGCGATCTCGGCTCACCGCAACCTCCGCCTCCCGGGTTCAAGCGATTCTCCTGCCTCAGCCTCCGGAGTAGCTGGGATTACAGGCGCCCGCCACCACCCCGGCTAATTTTGTATTTTTAGTAGAGACGGGGTTTCTCCATGTTGGTCAGGCTGGTCTTGAACTCCCGACCTCAGGTGATCCACCTGCCTCGGCCTCCCAAAGTGCTGGGATTACAGGCGTGAGCCACCGCGCCCGGCCATTCATTCGTAAAGATAGTCTTTACTTTCTTGAATATCCACTGTATATTCACTTCTGGGAAAGCACAGGAGGAGACATGCAGGCTTACCCCTCGCTCATCACTGGAATGCAGCACCCCATTCTGGCCTCTCCCCAGAGGGTTGTCAAGCAGACCCTTAACTTTCCCTCCAGAGAAGACAGCAGAGAAGAGAGAGGAAGCTCCTCCAGTGGGATGAGA
>NW_022169883.1:0-1021 GCF_008728515.1 Papio anubis | reverse complement strand
AACAGAGTGACAAGAAATATGGGACATCTTTAAGTATACCAACACATGTGTAAGCAGAGTAGTACCAGAGAGGGAAAAAAGAATAGAGAAGAAAATATGCTCAAGAAAATAGTGGCAGAACACTTTCCAAGTCTGATGTGAAAACTTAATCTTCACATTCAAGAAGCTCAACGAAATCTAAGACAGATGCAAAGAGATACATACTCAGATACATTATAATAAAAATGTTGCAACCCAAAGACAAGGAGAAAATGTTGAAAGCAGCAATAAAATAATAGCTTGTTGCATACAAGTAAAGCAAAGTAAGAAGTAACAGCTGAGGCCGGGCGCAGTGGCTCACGCCTGTAATCCCAGCACTTTGGGAGGCCAAGACTGGTGGACCACGAGGTCAGGAGATCGAGACCACCCTGGCTAACATGGTGAAACCCCGTCTCTACTAAGCGGTGGCAGGCGCCTGTAGTCCCTGCTACTCGGGAGGCTGAGGCAGGGGCAGGAGAATGGCGTGAATCCAGGAGGCAGAGCTTGCAGTGAGTGGAGATCATGCCACTGCACTCCAGCCTGGGTGGCAGAGCGAGACTCCGTCTCAAAAAAAAAAAAAAAAAAGAGTAACAGCTAAGTTCTCATCAGAAATAAGGGAGGCCAGAAGGCAGTGTAATGACATATTCAAAGTGCTGAAAGAAAACAAAATTGTCAACTAAGAATCTTTTATCAAGCAAAACCATTTTCCATAAAGGAAGACAAAATAAATGCACCTCCAGATGAACAAAAATATGGAGAATTTGTTGCTGGCAGACTAATTTTACTATAAGTACTAAAGAAAATTATTCATGCTGAAAGTAAGTGAACGAAATTACAAGACAGTAAAAATACATTTTTTTCTTTATTGTCTTAACTGACCTTAAATTAAATTGAATAAAATAATATTATGCAATTGTGTTTTTTGATTTATAACATAGAAATGTAACAGCAAAAGGGGAGTGCATAGGAGAAAACCTTATTGGAGTAAGGAAATGAGATCCAT
>NW_022169882.1:0-1021 GCF_008728515.1 Papio anubis | reverse complement strand
GAGGACTATTTCCCATGCATATTGGAAGTCCTTCCACTCCAAATTGGCATGTGCTGTTTATGATTCCCGTCTCCCGTTCTATATTGTCCTTGTCCATATAGGGGGACGGCATCCAAGTAGTGTCATTGGTGAAAACCTTAATTTCCGCCTCCCCCCAGGTGACTCTCTGATACAAGGGTGGAAAGGGAATATAAGTCCAATATTCATACAAAGCCTCACTAAGGGAAATAAGTCCCCCACCAAGGCACATCCAACAAAGGAAGAAATGCATGCTGAATCCAGTTTTCTTTTCAACAGGGTTTCAATCGTCTTGTAGGAAACCACTCAGGTCTGCTCCCTGTAAGGACAAGAGCATAGCCCCGTCCCTGTTTTAGAACTTGCCCTTGAACATACTTACCTTCTTCATTAGGATAGGAAACCCTTAAATTGTCAGCGGGGACTATCACCGAGGGAGGTGAGGAAAGATGGGTTACGGCAGCAGAGTCTTGCAATTGTCTCCATTGAAAGAACCTTCAGAATCTGGTTTCTGGTTGACTCATTTCCTCCTTTTTGTTTTTGCAGTTGATTTTTTAAGGTTAAATTTGCGTGTTCAATGATGGCTTGACCTTGACTGTTGCCCGGGATTCCGGTGATATGCTGAATATTGTATTGCTGTAAGAAAACTTGTAATTTACGAGAGACGTAGGCAGGGGCATTATCAGTTTTAAGTATAAGAGGAATGCCCATGATGGCGAAACAAGCTAAGAGATGTGTAATAACAGAATCAGCTTTCTCAGATGTCAACGGAGTTGCCCATTGAAAATGAGAAAAGGTATCAATGGTATGATGAACATACTTTAATCGTCCAAAAGAAGGGACATGAGTGACATCCATTTGCCAAATCTGATTAACTTGAGTACCTCATGGATTAACCCCAGGATGGAAGGATGGAATGCTCAAAGGAGCACAGGAAGGACAAGCTCAAATAAGAGAACGAGCTTGTTTATGAGTTAAATGAAACCGTCGTTGAAGGCCAGAACTA
>NW_022169881.1:0-1021 GCF_008728515.1 Papio anubis | reverse complement strand
TAGTTTTATCCAAATCATGTTAACTTAAAAAACATTTGATCAGTTCCTATATTTCTAGGAGTTTGGTGAATATTTATTTATAAATGCTTATTTTTTTCCAAGCCAAGTTAGAATGGAGCACCTTTAAAGGATTTTATAAATGAATTTTGCAATGCTATCCTGAGTTAATAAAATATCACATATACATAACACACATTAATAGACATACAAACACAAATAGAGATTTCATAGCTTTCATCCTGAAATTTCAGCCATGAATCAGGCATAAATATTCTGATGGTTAATTTTAGACATCTACTTGATTGGATTAAGAGACACACATAGCTGGTAAAACACAATTTCTGGGCATATGTGTGAGGGTGTTTCCGCAAGACACTGAGATAACCCTGACCCAATGTAGATGGGCACAGATATGGTTTGGCTGTGTCCCCACTCAGATCTCATCTTGAATTGTAGTTCCTATAATTCCTACATGTTGTGGGTGGGACCCAGTGGGAGGTGATTGAATCATGGTGGTGGTTACTGCGATGCTGTTTTCATGATAGTGAGTGAGTTCTCATGATCTGATGTTTTTATAAGGAGCTTTTCCCGTTTGGCTCAGCACTTCTCCTTGTTGCTGCCATGTGAAGAAGGACGTCTTTGCTTCCCCTTCCACCATGGTTGTGAGGCCCCTCCAGCCATGTGGAACTGTCAGCCCATTAAACCTCTTTGTTCTTTATAAATTGCTCAGACTCAGGTATTTCTTCATAGCAGTGTATAAATGGATGAATACAGGTACCATCCAATTGGTTGAGAACCCAGATAGAACAAAAAGGAAGAGGAAAGGGGAATTATCTCATTCTGAAATTGAAACATCCTTCTTCTCCTGCCCTTGACATCAGAACTTCAGGGTCTCAGGCCTTTGGCCTCAGAATGAGAGTTACACCATTGGCTTCCCTCATTCTGAGTCCTTTGGACCTGGACTGAGCCATGCTACGCTTTCCTGGTTCTCCAACTTGGCGCTTTCCTGGTTCTCCAACTT
>NW_022169880.1:0-1021 GCF_008728515.1 Papio anubis | reverse complement strand
TCCATGGAAGACATGCAGCCGGCCACTGCAGCCTCGGTCCTGGGATGTCCTGCGGCTGGGTCACAGGGGGCCACAGGCCACGCTGGGAGGCCACAGTCTTGTCGTGCCATGCAGCTCCCTGTCCCCAGAGGTCTGCTCAGATGCAGAGATCAGAAACCACACTCGCTGGCTGAATTCTGGGAGCAGAGCCCCGTACCCACTGCCTGGCTGGGGCCTACCCTGGGACTCCAGCCCTTGTTCCCGCTGGCCCGGGCTTCCCGAGGCAACTGCGTCCCTATCCTGGCTCAAGGTCCAGGCTGCATCTGGAACCTGCACGGGCTCTCCTCTAGGTCCTCAATGCTGGAGGACTCTCTCAGACAGGAAACCTTTGCTTTGGGCGCAGGGCGGGGTGCAGGGGTGGTCGCGGGGAATCGCAGGGCAAAACAGCACAGTGCAATCGCGCAGAGCCTGCTATTGGCCGATGAAACATAAACTGCTTTCTGCACTTTGTGTCCTTAGGAAGGGTGTGGGGTGTTGGCGGAAGTAGGAAACAGAAGAGGAGCCTGGGCATGCAGCGGGTCTGTCAGAGAGCAGACAGAACCCTGGGAGCTGCAGTGCTTGGAGGGAGGCGGTTCACCTCTGCCCACTCTCTCCATTTCTCTCTCTCTCATTTTCCTTTCAGAGATGGGTTCTTACTCTGAGCCTAGGCTGGAGTGCAGTGGTGTCATTATAGCTCACTGCAGTCTCGACGTCCCAGTCTCAAGTGATCCTCCTGCCTCAGCCTGTCCAGTAGCCATACCTTACTAGGTCCTAATTAGCCCCAGAGGCGTGCACCACCACACCCGCTAATTGTAAATGTTTGTTGGCTGGGCGCGGCGGCTCACACCTGTAATCCCAGCACTTTGGGAGGCCAAGGCGGGTAGATCACGAGGTCAAGAGATCGAGACCATCCTGGCTAACACGGTGAAACCCGGTCTCTACTAAAAATACAAAAAATTAGCCGGCTGTGGGGGCGGGGGCTTGTAGTCCCAGCTACTCGGGA
>NW_022169879.1:0-1021 GCF_008728515.1 Papio anubis | reverse complement strand
AAATCTATTTGGGTAAATGTAAGCGCCAGACATAAGAGATTAAGCAAGCCATGAAAAGAAACCACTAACCACAGCTTCTCCAAAACAGAACTAAACTCCCTTTAGTTTGAATTGGAAAAGCAGAAGTGATGATCAGGATACAAAAAAAAATGACACAGTATCTGAACACAGGAGAATAATCAAGGGCCACTGTCTCTTCCTGTGTCAGTGGGAGCCTCGCATCTAAGCTGGATTTAGAAGGTTGCTACTTTGGACTGAAAGGTATCCCCAACCCTAGTTTGTAAGCAAGTGGAGCAGAATGCTTCAATTATTTCAAGGTTTAGCGGTAAAGCTCTGCAACTCTCACAACCATTTTAATTGGTGTAATTTTAAAGTGACTCAATCTGTTGGCTGGAGTATCTAACGGCTTAACCACGGGGTCATGGTGGAAAATTATTCCAATTGCTTTTGTTTTCTCTACTGAAGATGCATTTGAATGTTCTTGTAGTTTGCAGTTGGCTGGTTCTGATGTTTGGTCCTGAGGAGGCCCGAGTATCCATAGAGGAAGAATCTGAAACCTCAAGCCACTCGAGTGCTGTCTGGGCAGATGGAGACCCCAACCCGAGGGCCACTGACGGACTCAGCATGGGCGCAGGGCCGCCCGATGCAACGGGCCAGGTATTTGCCGGTTACAAAACAACATAAGCACACACCCCCAGGTGTGCACACACGCTCTGTACACGCTCACGTCTGTCCGTGCCAACACCAACCCACAACCCCGAGGTGTGCACACACGCTCTGTACACATCTGTCCCTGCCAATGCCAGCACACATTCTGTAGGCACTCACATCTGTCCCTGCCAATGCCAGCACATATCCCCAAGGTGTGCACACACGCTCTGTACACACTCACATCCCTCCCTGCCAATATGAGCACACACCCCCAGGGGTGCACACACGCTCTGCACATACTCACGTCTGTCCCTGCAGCCTGAGTCAAACAGTCACAGAGAGGCAGAGGAGGAGGAGGAAGGACGTGATG
>NW_022169878.1:0-1022 GCF_008728515.1 Papio anubis | reverse complement strand
TGTGTGCAACTTCCATTTTATTTTTGATAGTCGAGTTAATCCTGAACTATTTCAGCCACAAATGCTGGTCCATTATCTGACCCCAAAGTTAGGGGCAGTTCAAATCTGGGAATAACGTCTCTTAACAGCACCTTGCTCACCTCTCATGCCTTCTCTGTCTGGGTGGGGAAGGCCTTGAGCCATCCTGAAAAGGTACAGACAAGCACCAACATGTACCGATATCCCCCTACTTGGGGCAATTTGGTGAAGTCCATAAGCAGGTTTTCACTGGGCACAGCTCCTGTTTCCTGAATTACTGGGGGCTGAGTGGGCCCTTTTCGGGAGTTGTTCTGAGCAGAAGTTAAACACTGTTTACAAATGGCTCAAGTAATAGCGGTGAGCCACAGCACATAGAAATGATGCCCTAAGCTTGTCTTCAGCGCCGTTTTTCTCATGTGAGTTCCTTGGTGGAACTTTTTACAAATCTAGGGTCTGACATTTCAGGTATGGCTAGGCTCCCATTGAATAATTTCCACCATCCTCCTTCAAAGTCATTCCCATTTTCCTGGGAAAATCAAGCCCTTTTATTTGGAGTGTAGGTTGGGGGTCCCTGGAAGGGGAATCTTTGGGAGGAGGGGCATAGCTAAGGTTTCTTCTTTAGAAGGTGGAGTCGCCATTGCAGCTTGCTTTGCCCCTTTATCTGCTTTTCTGTGTCCTTTAGCCTCTAATATTCCTGCCTTTTGCCTACATTGCATTACTGCTACCTGTTTGGGGGTCCGTACCATATCTAAGAGCCATAGAATTTCTTCATTGTACTTTATTTCTTTACCTCCAGGAGTTAAGGTCCTTTTTCTTTGTAAGTAGCCCCATGAATATGCAAAGTGGCTAAAGCATATTTAGAGTCTATGTAAATATTTACTGCTATCAGACCTATCAGCTCTGCTTTCTGAGAGGAAGTTCCTGTAGACAAAGACTGTGCCTCTACTACTGAGTCCAAAGTCACCACTGCATACCCAGTGTGGCAGACCCCTCTAGTATGAAGC
>NW_022169877.1:0-1022 GCF_008728515.1 Papio anubis | reverse complement strand
CCCTCCCATGACCACTCCCCCACCCTGACCACTTCCCTCCCCTGACCACCTGCCCTCCCTGACCACTCCCTCCCCTAACTACTCCCCTCCCATGACCACTCCCCTCCCCTGACCACCTGCCCTCCCTGACCACCTCCCTCCCCGACCACTCCCTCCCCTGACCACTCCCTCTCCAACCACCTCCCCTCCCTTGACCACTCCCCTCCCCTGACCACTCTCCTGCAGGCACAGATCTGCCCACCATGAGTCCGTGATAGCAGCCACAAGCCAGTTACAGCATTGGACCCATGCCCCCCTTCTGTCCTGCTAAAGGTCAACACTGGGCCAACCGAGGAAGACCCCAAGCCGCCCATTCCTGGGGTCAGAAGCAGGCAGGTCTCCCTTTTGCAAACACAAAAGCTGAAACAGAGATGCCTTCTCAGGGAAGAAGTCCTGCATTTGGGAAGGGAAATTGTTCCCTGCAGCTGCATCTAGAAGGCTTAGGAGTCCAGGGTTCTCTCTGATTTTAATAAGCCTCACCTTTTTCTAAGGTGCTGTTTGGTTGCCAAATTCAGATAAAATGTTTTGTTTTACAGATAGAAAAACCAAGATACTAACAGGTTAAAGTGATGCTTTAATTGCCACACCTTTTCCATACATAATTTAACTACAATTTCACCCTTTCTCTGAGTAATAACTTAATTGGTATAATATAAATAACATCAGATTTAAAAATGTATTAAGAGTCCACTCATTTCTCTCAGGAATGCGATAAAATGGTCATCCATGAATTTTGAGAGGGTTTGTGAGGAGTATGAATAATTTAATTTCCATTGCTCGACAAATTTGCAAATGTTTTTAAGTCATCTAATTTTTTTTCCTTTTAGTTTGACTAACTAGAAGTTGTTTTCATTATTTCAAATATCACATATGTATTCTGCTCACAGGTGTGTGTGCAGCCCTGCATATAGATCTGCCTCCCGCCGATCCTCCGGACTGCACACAGGTGGTGCAGGCAGGTGAGCAGCTGTGAGCTGTGCTGC
>NW_022169876.1:0-1022 GCF_008728515.1 Papio anubis | reverse complement strand
TGTTTGTTTTTTGTTTGTTTGTTTGTTTGCTTGTTTTTTGGGGGGGGATGGAGTCTCACTCTGTCCCCCAGCCTGGAGTGCAGAGGTGCAATCTCGGCTCACTGCAAGCTCCGCCTCCCAGGTTCACGCCATTCTCCTGCCTCAGCCTCCCAAGTAGCTGGGACTATAGGTGCCCGCCACCACGCCTGGCTAATTTTTTTGTATTTTTAGTAGAGACAGGGTTTCACGGTTTTAGCCAGGATGGTCTTGATCTTCTGACCTCGTGATCCACCCACCTTGGACTCCCAAAGTGCTGAGATTACAGGCGTGAGCCACCGTGCCCAGCCCCCAATGTGTAGTTTTTATTCCTTGCCACTCCCCGCCCTTTCCCACAAGTCCCCAAAGTCCAATGTATCATTCTTATGCCTTTGTGACCTCATAGCTTAGCTCCCACACATAAGTGAGAATGTAAAATGTTTGGTTTTCCATTCCTGAGTTGCTTCACTTAGAAGAGTAGTCTCCAATTCCATCCATGTTGCAGAGAATGCCATTATTTCATTGCTTTTTATGGCTGAGTAGTGTTCCATGGTATACATGCTCATTGATGGGCAATTGGGCTGGTTCCATATTTTTGTAATTGCAATTTTGCTGCTATAAACATGCATGTGCAAGTATCTTTTTCATACAATGACTTCTTTTCCTCTGGGTAGATACCTAGCAGTGAGATTGCTAGATCAAACAGTAGAGCTACTTTTATTTCTTTAAGGAATCTCCACACCGTTTTCCACAGTGGTCGTACTAGTTTGTATTCCCACCAACAGCATAAAAGTGTTCCCTTTTCAGCACATCCACGCCAACATCTATTATTTTTTGATTTTTTTTATTATGGTCATTCTTGTAGGAGTGAGGTCGTATTGTTTTGTGGTTTTGATTTGCATTTCCCTGACAATTAGTGATGTTGAGCATTTTTCCATATGCTTGTTGGCCATTTGTATATATTCTTTTGAGAACTGATCAGACTGGAAATTTAAAACAACTATGAT
>NW_022169875.1:0-1022 GCF_008728515.1 Papio anubis | reverse complement strand
GAAAAAGTAAGAAGTTGAAGTGTCACAGCATAAGAATAAGAGGGGCTGGGTGTGGTGGCTCACGCCTGTAATCCCAGCACTTTGGCAGGCTGAGGCAGGGGGATTGCTGGAGCTCAGGTGTTCAAGACTAGCCTGGGCAACATGGCAAAAACCCATCTCTCTAAAATAAAATAAGAATAAGAGGCTTCCCATGTGGGGCCTAGTGTGGTGGCTTATGCCTGTAATCCCAGCACTTTGGGAGGCTAAGGCAGGTGGATCACTTCAGGTCAGGAGTTCGAGATCAGCCTGGCCAACATGGTGAAACCCCATCTCTACTAAAAATACAAGAAAAAAAGCCAGGAGTAGTGGCACATGTCTGTAATCCCAGCTACTCAGGAAGCTGAGGCAGGAGAATCACTTGACCCTGGGAGGCAGAGGTTGCAGTGAGCCAACATTGCACTACTGGACTATGGCCTGGGCAACAGAGTGATACTGTGTCAAAAAAAAAAAAAAAAAAAAAAGGCCGGTCATGGCGGCTCATGCCTTTAATCCCAGCACTTTGGGAAGCCGAGGTGGGCGAATCACAAGTTCAGGAGATGGAGACCATCCTGGCCAACATGGTGAAACCCTGTCTCTACTAAAACTACAAAAATTAGCCGGGTGTGGTGGGCGTCTGTAGTCCCAGCTACTGGGGAGGCTGAGGCAGGAGAATCACTTGAACCCAGGAGATGGAGATTGCAGTGAGCCGAGTTCACACCAATGCACTCTGGCTTGGCGACAGAGCAAGACTCTATCTCAAAAAAAAAAAAAATAGAATAAGAGATAGGAACCTAATAAAGGTATAGCATATGGGGTTTAGTCAATGTAGATTGATTAATTGACCTGGCTGGCTAAAACAGATTTCGTTCCAATAAAAAAATTTAAGAAGAATCCAATCTCTCACTTCATTCTACGCTTAAAAAAATAAAATAAAGTTGATTCAGGCCAGCTGTGATTTAATGGTGCTTATATTGATGGTAAAACTCTTTTTTTTTTTTTTTTTT
>NW_022169874.1:0-29798 GCF_008728515.1 Papio anubis | reverse complement strand
CCGGATCAGACCGGATCAAACCGGCTCAAACCGGATCAAACCGGCTCAAACCGGATCAAACCGGATGGGACCGGATCAGACCGGCTCAAACCGGATGGGACCGGATCAAACCGGATCAAACCGGTTCAAACCGGATCAGACCGGTTCAAACCGGTTCAGACCGGATCAAACCGGCTGGGACCGGATCAATCCGGATCAAACCGGTTCATCAGACCGGATCAAACCGGCTCAAACCGGATCAAACCGGTTCAGCAGACCGGATCAAACCGGCTCAAACCGGATCAAACCGGTTCAGACCGGTTCAGACCGGATCAAACCGGCTCAAACCGGATCAAACCGGTTCAGACCGGATCAGACCGGGCTCATGCCTGTAATCCCAGCACTTTGGGAGGCCAAAGTGGGCGGATCACCTGAGGTCAGGAGTTCAAGACCAGCCTGGCCAACATGGAGCAATCCCATCTCTACTAAAAAATACAAAATTAGCCAGGTGTAGTGTGGGGCACCTGTAATCCCAGCCACTGGGAGGCTTATGAGAATCGCTGAACCCAGGAGGCGGAGGTTGTAGTGAGCAGAGATTATGCATGCACTCCAGCCTGGGCAACAAGAGCAAAACTCCATCTCAAAAAAAAAAAAAAAAAAAGAAAGAAAGAAAGAAAGAAAAAGAAAAGCAGAGATTGGAAGGAGGTAAAAGAGAGAGCATCATGGGTGCTTGGCAGAGGAGCCAGTAGGAGGACAGGGAAAAGAAGAGAGGTCTTAGGCACGTGGTGGGCATTAATGCATAAAACATGGTGGAGCCTGCAGTGAGGTGGGGCCTTGCTTGGCTTTAGGTGACTCACAGCACACCCTCCCATGGGGAGCAGGAATGTCAGGTAGTGGGCCTCCCACTCAGTGAGGGGGTGGGAGATGGCAGTGGCTGGAAAGAGGTACAGCAGTAGGGGTGGGGAAGTGATCAGAGTCTAGACATACTGCAAAGGTGAGGCTGACCAGGTGTGAGCAAGAGAGGAGGACGTCGGGAGTGATGCACCAGTTCAGGACTGAGCACCTATGGTAATAACTTCAGCCATGGCCATGAAGGTAGAGATGCCAGCCTACCCCCCAAGTAGGGCTGCATAAGCAGCGATGGGGTTCAGGGAGAAGCCGATCGTAAGGAATCCGGGGCCCACCCTGGGCCAGCTAGTAGAAGTGCTGAACTGGTTTACAGTGAGAGACACACTGAGGCTGGGAGGGCTCTGGGGAACACATCACGGTATCAGGCTCCCTATGCACCCAACCTCATGCCAGGGGCTGTGCATGTACCATAGTGCCCTCATAGGATCAGGGGCAGCCTCTGTCCTCTCCTTTGAAGATAAGGAAGTTGAGCCTTAGAGAGCGGGTGAGAATTGCAAGAGATGCACAGCTGGTGAGGAGCAGGACCAGAACGCGGATACAGGGCAGGTCTGGGTCCTGCAAGGGCCTCACACCCCGACACTGGAGCGGAGTGGACATCTAACCCAGCAGGCACAAAATAGCCTACACGGTCACTGGCAGGCGGGAAGGGGCTGCCCAGGGTCAGTCAGCACCAGGGAGCATCAGCAGGGACTGTGAGCAGGCACTTAGACACTCTGGATGCCCCTCCTGAAGAAGAGGCGCTGAAAGGACCAATCTAGACCTCAGATCCCCATAGCTGCATTTGTCACTTCTTCTCACAGGTCCCATTGAGAGGTGGCAAATGTGCTAGCAGCCCTCACTCTCAGTGCCTCCTTGGCCTCGGCGTCCACTCTGGCGGCGCTTGAGGATCCCTTCACCTGAAACCGCGGGAGCCCCTTTCTCTGCTGGCTGAGGCCAGAGCCGCTCCCTCTGCTTGTGGGGAGGTGTGGAGGGGAGGCTCGGGTGGGGACCCGCGGCTGCGCAAGGGCCGCTGGCCAGTGCGAAGTTCCCGCGGCGCTGGTGCAGGCGCTGGCTCGGGCGGGCTCCCCCAAGAGACGACCGGGCGGGTTGGCGCCGGGCTGGCCCAGGGCAGTGAGGGGCTCAGCACTGGGCCAGCAGCCGCGAGGCTGGGCGCCGGGCCCCCAGCAGTGCCGCCCGCCGGGCGCCACCCCGCCAGGCCTTAGCTGCCTCGCTGGGCTGGGCTCCTGACCTGCAACCCCCACGTCTGAGCCCTTCCTCTGTGGTGGCTCCGCGACAGCCTGAGCCTCGCTGACGGGCTGCCCCCTGCTCCGCGGGCTTCCCCCTGGCTCTGTCTCCATCAACAGCCCATGGGCTGATGAGTGCAGGCGTGGCTCAGGACTGGGCGGGCAGCCCGCAGCCCCGTGCAACATCCACTGGGTGAAGCCAGCTGGGCTCCTAAACCGGATGGGGACTTGGAAAAACTTTTATATCTAGCCGGAGGATCAATGTGCACCAATCAGCACTCTGTGTCTAGCCCAGGGTTGTAAATACACCAATCATCAGCACTCTGTGCCACTCAGGGTTGTGAATACACCAATTGGTACTCTGTATCTAGCTAACCTAGTGGAGACTTGGAGGACTAGCACTCTGTGACTCTGGGTGTCTAGCCTGCTGGGATTGTAAATGCAAAATTCAATCAGTACCCTGTGTCTAGCTCAAGATTTGTAAATACACCAATTGGTACTCTGTATCTAGCTAACTAGCACTCTGTGACTCTGTGTCTAGCTCAAGGATTATAAACACACCAGTCAGCACTCTGTCAAAACGGACCAATCAACTCTCTGTAAAACGGACCAATCAGCTCTCTGTAAAATGGACCAATCAGCAGGATGTGGGTGGGGTCAGATAAGGGAATAAAAACAGGCTGCCAGAGGTAGCCAGTGGCAACCGGCTCGTGCAGGCTTCCACAGTGTGGAAGCTTTCTTCTTTCACTCTTTGGGTCCAGGCTGCCTTTATGAGCTGTAACACTCACCATGAAGGTCTACAGCATCACTCCTGAAGCCAACGAGACGATGAACCCACCAGAAAGAACAAACTTCAGAGGCACTGCCTTTAAGAGCTGTGACACTCATCACGAAGGTCTGCAGCTTCTCTCCTGACAGTGAGACCACAAACCCACCAGAAGGAATAGGGTACAGATACATCTGAATGTCTGAAGGAACAAACTCCAGACACACCATCTTTTAAGAACTGTGACACTCACTGTGAGGGACCATAGCTTCATTCTGGAAATCAGTGAGACCAAGAACCCACCAATTCCGGACACACCATCAACACCTCCAATGCAATTGTATCCTAAATGGAATCTGGCCACAACTCCTTCCTACCTCCCCTCTGACTTGCATAACTATATGTGATCTCCAAGGGAGATGCAAAAATGGGTGCAATTCTCACCCCTCTTTCTGCCCACATCCTTTGCAATATGATTTTGCAGCTCCTCCCACCAAAGAGTAGGCTCTATTTCCCAAACCCTTTAGCTAATACAATGTACTGGAAAACATCATGGCGCCTGTTCCAAGCGAAGACCTCAGGAGCCTTTGTGTGTTTCAGTCTCTTGGGACCCTGTGACCAGAGTGTGAGGAAGCCAGGGAGAGCGGTGGGAAGGGGAGGACTGGAGAGCCGTCCCACCATCCGCCCGTCTCGGTCGGTTAATTGCCAGCAGTTCCAAACGGCATTCCTCTCATGTTTGAAAGGCAACACTATGCACAATGGGCAAGATTTGGAAACAACCTAAGTGTCCATCACCAAATGAATGAATAAAGAAAATGTGGTGCATATATACAGTGGAATACTATTCAGCCATAAAAAGAATGAAATCTTGTCATTTGCAACAACCTCAGTGGAACTGGGGACATTATGTTAAGCGAAATAAGCCAGGCACAGAAAGACAGAAAGACAAAGTTTGTATGTTCTCATTCATATGCGGGAGTTAAAAACTAAAACAACTGAACTGATGAAAATAAGGAGTAGAATGACAGTTATCAGAGGCTGGGAAGGGTAGCAGGGAGAGGGAAGAGAAGTGAGAATGGATAATGAGTGCAAACGTAGAGTTAGATAGAATAAATAAGATCTAGTAATTGATATCACAACAGTCATATTGTGACTACAGTCAACAATAGCATATTGTACATTTTAAAATAACTGAAAGAGTGGAATTGAAGTGTTACTAACACAAAGAAATGAAGAATGCTTGAGGTGATGAATACTCCAATTACCTCAAGCGGTTATTACACATTGTGTGCCTACCAAAGTACCACATATATCCCATGAATATACACATCTATTAGGTACCCATAATAATTAGAACTAAAACTTTTTTTCAAAAGACCAGGAAAATATTCATAAATGAGTAAAATTATAACACCCTACCTCCAAAAAATAGAAGAGCAAAGCCCGCCCTGTCCAAATTTCCAACTCACAGAATCATGAGCTAAATAATTGGTGGTTGTGCTAAGCCTAGAAGCTTTGGGGTCGTTTGTTACACAGCAAAAGCTAGCTGATACAACCTCTACCTCTCTCCTCTCTGTTCCTTAGGCTCAACACCAGATTTCTCTTTGATTGCCACATCCTCCAGCTTCATCCCTCTGCTACCAGGCCTCTCCTTTCCACTCTGGGCTGAGGACACTTTTTTCCTGGGCCAGCCAAGATCAGTTAGCCACTGCTGACCTGGGTGAGGATTAAATGCCCACCCAGTGTTCTCTGAACATTCACTACACAACAACATTCTCATGCTCAACTTTCCCTGAGCTTCTCAAGGTCAGGAACAAGGTCGGGACTGGCCAGGTATGGAGCAGGCTGTAAGGGACATTTGTTTAAAGAAGCAAATGATCTGCCCAGGATGGAGTGCTGGCTAAGGAGTGGCTAAGTGGCTATGTGAGAGCCCTGGAACCAGTTGCCTGGGTTTACAGCCTGGCTCTGGATTTCAAAATAGTGTGTATTGAGCAGGTAACTAAATCCCAGTGCCCTGATTTCCTTATCTGTAGGACAGGGAGGATTGCAGTCCTTTCATCAGAGTTGTTTATAAGGATTAAATAAGGGAATACTGAAAACAGTGTCTGGCAGGCACAAGTCAATGCTAAGTGTTGTTATTTAATAAGTAGCTGTGGATGGTGAAGCCCAAGGCCTTGTCCAAGGTTACTTGGTTCTTCATAGTCCTGATTCATCCTTACCTGATGCCCTGAATTTTGGGTCCCACTTTCAAATCCCAGCTTCTCAGTCCTAGGTCAGGCCCCATGTCACTGCCCCTATCCCCCTGGAGCCAGACCCTGTCTTCCTTTCCTTCACTTGCCAGTCTCCCACCCTGTCAGTCTCTGACATCCTTTCCTCTCTGCTGGTTCTCACCTCCTCCCAGGAAATGTCACTGCAAAAACATTGATAAATATTTATAAAGGCAGCTGAGGAGATGGCGCACAAACAAGCCAAATAAATAAGCACATTTTAAAACACTGAGCTTGACAGTTGACTTCCCCAAGTGAGTCTGTGTGGCATGCATGCACCTGCACGCTGCCTGTCCTCAGATTATCAGCCTGCCAGGATGCTTCATGCTTTCTAGGGTCAGCCACATTGGGGAATCGCTGCCTACAGGATGGAGAAACCGAGACCCAGAGAGGCCTGGGCTTGGCCAAAATTGCCCAGCTGAGTGCAGGCAGGCGGCAATCCGTGCCCAGCATCCCGGCTTTATAGAGCCAAGGTTCCCGCTTGGCCTGGTGTCGATAAACAGAGAACAGCTGTTAGCAAATGCATTAAAGGATTTCATGTTTACTCTGCTCTTATCTGTGGCAATAACTGTCGGTTTTGGAAAGACAGCCGAGGTCTGTTTCACAGGACGGCCATCAGCCTGGAGCCGGGGCTGGCAGCGCCTGTCCTGACTCATCTGTAGCCTCCTGGCAGGGGCTTTTTCAAGAAGGGCAGCTCCCAGCAGGACCTCAGGCCAGGAGGATCCTTCTCATGGGAACTACAAACAGGCCACCCTCTGTTAGGGGGAGGAGGCTCAACTTTGGGAGGCCTGCCTGAGTCTCAGTTTCCCCATTAGCCCAACAATATGCCCAAACTCCCTGGTATCTAAGGACCTTCACAAGCTAACATCCTCCATACGGATTCCCTAATTATCATCCTGTCCACAGGAAGAGGAAGCCCACGCCCAATTCAGGTCTCATTTGCATAAAACTCCCCATCACCAGGCTATCAAATCCCCCCAAAGACCATCCCTGGTGGCTCATGGAGGTGCCGTGCAGGAGAAAGCATTGGTACAATGACACAGTTGATATTGATCAAGCTATGTACCAGGGTTTCACAGGGCTCCCCTTTACCTCTGAGCCCTATGCCATGAGCCCCCAGTTTTCAGGTGAGAGCATCAGGGACTGAAGGTTTCTCAGGAGCCAAGGGCCCCTGCTAGCTGTGGTAGAGTCTGGTTTCTCATGACGGCAGGATGCCACCGCCCCACACACAGGGACTCCTCTGAGTACCAGGCTGGTGTGTGTCTGACCCGATGCTGTCTGGTACCCGAAAGGACGGTGTCTGGCACCCAACAGGATGGGACCTGAGGCTCCAGGAATGTGGGCCACTGGTTCTGGCTGCACAGAGTCAGGTTCCAGGTGGGGTGTCGGTGGGGTCGTACCTGGTGCCCCAAAGAGTACCTTCCCAAGTGTCACTCCTGGCCACTTAAGAGTTATGAGGCGAAGCCCGAGACGGGCCATGGGGGCCTGGGGCCCATGTTCTGCTCCAAGAGCGCAAGGGGAAGGTGTGGGGTGGGAGAGGTAGGGAGGCCAGGACTGCAGCCCCCACCCCAGCTCCCTGTCCTCGCAGAGGCTGAGCTGACTCTGCCACAGCCGTCCCATCATCTGTCCCCAAACTCAGCTCCAGCGGCTGCCCACCTGGCCCTGAGCCGCCCCTGCCAGGGCCCCCCACTCCCCTGTCCATACTGGCCTGCCACCCTACTTGACTGAAGGGCGTTTGTCAGAGTCTCCTTGGCACCCATGGTGCCCACCTGCCACCCACCCCAACCCCACTGAGTCCTCTACAGTGCCCAGCCTGATGACACCGGGCCCCAGCCCCATTACCATTCATCCCATCACCCGCCCTGCCCTTGGGGGCTGCTCCTCCTGTTGTTCTGGTGTGGAAACTGAGGACTCACCCTCACTGGTGGCTGTTGCAGGGATGGTCAGCTGGTATCTTGCTGAGGCCTTTCCCCAGGCAAGGGCCACCTCCTGCCCATCCAGGCAGGCCCGGAATGCTCCCGACAGCCAACGAGCAGCTGGGGCCTCCTGTGGAGGCTACAAAGGACTGTGGCACCACCCCTCCCTGCTGCCTCCCTGCCCCTGCCCACCTCGAACCCCACCCCAACACTGTCCAGCCCCAGCCTCAGTGCCAGCCACCATCTTCTCTCACGGGGCCCCTGCAGCCACCCCCTTGGCCTCCACATGGCATCACTTCCCTCCTCCAACACAGCCAGGAGAGGAAAGGCACCCACACTGAGTGCACACCTCTGGCTCCCCATGCCAGAGCCTACCTTTCTCCCCAGTCCCGCTCCACACACCTGCTGTCCTCTTCCCCACTCACCTCTCCGTCACCCTCTCGCTTACTCTCCCTGCCCTTTCACAAGCCGCACTGCCTAGCCAGTGCCTTAAGCCAAGCAGGGCTCACAGATGCCAGCGAGGCCTCCAAAGGGCAGAGCTCCCTCTTGCACCCTCCTCTGGCCAGGGAGGGCATGCCAGCCTGCAGCAGACCAGGCTCCAGGGACTTGGCCAGACCACACAGCTCCCTCAGCATATCCCAGGCAGAGGTATGGGTGGGCACAGTGCAGCTGCGGACGAGACTTAGCAGCATTGGCACAATTGCCCACCACAGTCCTAGTCAGCGCCTGTGGCCGCATGGGATTATCACTCACAAAATGGCCACAATATAGGACATGATGACCCAGCAAGATCCAGGGTTCTGTATAGGCCTTTATTAAGAGGCAGGATCAAGAGTAGGTGTCCAAGGGTTCATACAGACACCAAGCAGCTGCAGTCTCGATCTGCCGCTCAGCTGAAGCTGTGAAGTGCCCATGATGTGGGAACCAGGCTCCAGGCCTGGGGTCAGGCAGATGACCAGGAGCCCAGTCCCCAGGATGGGCAGGAGCCAGATGACCTATGGGGCAATCAGGAGGCCATTGCCCCGGGGCCTTGTCCTTCCTCAGAGGATCTGGCCCAGAGGGGAACCAACGGGGTGGAAAGGGGCCACACCAAGAACAACAATTCCAGTCCCTCTAGGAAATGGAAAACTCTGGTGCAGGGGAGCATTACAGTAAGGCGCTGCCAAGACACACATACACACACACCAGATACACAGTGCAAACATCACCCACAGAAATAAACATGCATGCAGGAGCAAGTGTGCGTACCATAAAAGCATGGATGCAGATTCAGATACAAGCGCACAGTGACACACAAGGCACAAATGTACTCATGCACTCACAAGACATGGAAACAAGTGTGTATCCAGGCATATGCCTACATATACACAAAGACGCAGCACATACACACGTGTGCAATCCAGACATACGCCCCTCTATCCACACACACACACACCTCCCTCCATCTCTGTCTCTCTCTTTCTGTGTCTGTCTCTCCCTCTTTCTCTCTGTCTCTTCCTCTCTGTCTTGATCCCTCTCCCTTTCTGTGTCTGTCTCGCTCTGTTTCTCTCTCTCTCACACACACACACACACACACACACCATTCCCAAGCCTTTGGCTGCCTGGAATCGGTTCGCACAGAGCATCTCCCACTCTGGCCCTTCCCAGCCTGCCTTCCTACCTTCAGCCCAGTGGAAACAGGGGCTGCTGTACCAGCCAATTCAGCCTGGGCCCGGGCCACCGAGCCAAGAAGCACCCGTCACTTGGAGGATCCCTCCTGTGTCTGGGCTGACATCTCCCCACCCCCAGAGAACACAGCCAAAGCAGCCTTGGAAGAGAGTCACACGGGGTGCCTGCTGCAGAGCCTCCCAGCCCCTTTTTGGCCAGGTGAGCCACCACTGGGCCGCTCCACCCAGCCAGTGAGTCGTCATGGGCACCTACCGTGGCAGGCACTGCCAGGCTCTGGGGATGCATGGGTGAGCAGAAACAGCCAGCCCAGCCTGCACAGAGCTGTGTCTCAGGGAAGACAGGCGGGCCCATCAGGTCATCAGCTACAGATCTACCAATCTACCGAGGTGGCCCAGCCATGGGCACAGGCCTATAAGGCTCCCAGGTGGGTATCTCACCTGTTCCCTGTGGCGCCAGGGAGCTCTCGGGACTAAGGGATCCCTAATCTGAGTGCATTATTATCTGCAGGCAGGTGAGAGGCTCCAGCAAGGAATTAGAGCGCTTTTGGACTCTGGTCTGGGCCCGCGGAGAACAACGCGGCGCCACATCCCCCAGGCCTCCTGAGAGGCCCAGGTGGGCGCTCTCCAAGACCCACACCCTCAGGCTCATGGTTCTGGCCCTCTGCCACCCAGGGTGCTGCACACATGCTCAGTGCACTGGGACGCAGACTTTGAGCTGGGAGATCCGTTACAGAGATGTGGAAACTGAGGCCCAGGAACTGGTGGTTGTAAAGGAAGGAAGGAAGTGCCCCAGACAATGTGGCTGGAGTTTGCCAGAGTGCCTCACAAAACAGCTGGTCCAATCCTCCTCAAGCACAGATGAGGAAACTGAGGCCACATCCACTCTGACCTGCCCTGCAGGAGAGTTGGCCACAGGGGCAGGAGTTAGACCTGCTGAAGTGGCCCCAAGGAAGTGGAAGGGTCGCAGCAGAGCATGTGTCTGTGTGCGTGCATGTGCATCTGTGGTGTGTGCATGGGAGGGTGTTACATGTGTGCATGTGAGTACATGTGTGTCTGTGTGCCTGTGTGTGCATGTGCTGTGAGCTGGCATGGAGGAGTTGGGACACCAGCAGCTGGCATTTGACACCCACTGTGTCTGTTCTGCTTGGTCAGAGCCCACACCATGTAGTTGTCAATATTTAGAAAGGCAAAAAGTGCCCCTGGCCATGAGTCAGTCAGAGGCCCAGATGAGGATTTGAGGAGGCACCCAGGGCACCTGAAAGCCAGGTTGGCTGGGCAGGAGCATTGGGCCCATAGCAGCCCAGGGGCACAGTGCCTGTAGGGGGATGCCATATGTGAGGCCAGTGGTAGATGGACCAGCCCAGCAGTGTGGACGGTGGAGGTGGGGGCTGCTTATGAGCACCAGGAGGAGTTATGAGTGATGTGGTGGAGACATCCCAATGGCATGTTTTTCAAAACCCTCCCAAGTGCCCAGTGCTAGTCAACTGAACCCGTCCTCTAGAAGCAGAGGAGCCCCGAGGTCTCCTGGCACAGGCTGGCTATCAGCTAGGCATTGGAGCAGGGCATCTGTGGAAAGGGATGGAGAGGGCTGGACAGTCCCCTGGGAGTTGTGGAACGGGGTCCATTTACCTTGTCAGAAGGAGCAGGAACTTCTCCAACACCCCCTGGGGCCAAAGTCTGCTCACTGGCACGAGCATGATGCATCAGCTAACATCTGCTGCAGAACAAACTATCCCAAAACTTAATGGCTCAAAACAACCACAGTTTTATTTACACCCCATTCTATAGGTCATCTGAGTGCTGGCCTGACCTGGATCTGCTGAGCCTCCTGCGCCTTGAAGAAAGTTCTAGAATGGCTCACCCCCATGTCTGACAGTTGGCAGTTCTGTTGGCCATGATACCTCAGTTCTCCATGTGTCTTCTTATCCTTCAGCAGCAGGTGACAGGGCTCATTCCTATGACAGCCTTGCAGCATGAGAGAACAAGCCCCAGTGTCCCATTTGCTAACAGAACAAGTGACAAGACCAAGTCCCTATTCCAGAGGTGGAGAAGTGGATCCCCTTGGAGGGGAGGACACAGGTCCCATTGTGAAGGGACATGTGCACAGGGAAGGGAGGGACTTGAGATCTCTCTTACAATCGATCAACCACACTGGAGGAGGTAAGATGATCCCTTCCAGACCTTCCAGGGGTCACAGGCCAGATGCCCAGCAAGCCTGGACTGGCAATGCATGTGGGTGAGCCTTCCCAGCTGTGGCCCACCAAGAAGGGCAGTGGGGACTGTGGCTCACATGGGGAGGCTGCCTCTCACTGGGCCTGCCACCATCTGCCTGTGAAAGCACAGGAATGCAGGCCCTGGACATGAGCCTCTTAATATTTCCATAGAAGCCGATATTCTGTATTTTTGTGTAAAATCTCTTGAATTTTGGCAAGGTCAACTAATTAAAATTTTCCAAAAATGCTACAGAGCCGTATAAGCTTTCATCTTGCACATATTGCATAACAATACCATAGCACACAATGGCCGATGCAACTGACCCAGAAGGGATGCTCACAGCATGAGGTGTGTGTAGAGAGAGGCCAGATAAATGAGCTCCCCATTGGCTGCTTCCTAATAATCCATGAAGTCAAAGGTGGGCAGCACTAATCTCCAGTCAGAACAGTGGGTTTGCCCTGTAGGCAGATTTTCCCAGTGGTGCTACTGCGACCTCCCAGGCAGACAGTGCCTCTCTCTGGGACTGGGATGATGTCACCATGTGGATATGTGCAATGGCACCTGCAGGCTTGTTAGGGTGCATGGAACCCTAGAAACTAAAAGCAAAGTAGCCAATTCTCCAAAGAGAATAAGCTTTATCTGCAAATGGGCTGGGACCCATAGGGCACCTGCCCTCCTGCCCAAGTTTAGACTGAGTCCTCGTGGGTTACCGGCATGAGGTGGCACCAGGTGAGGATGAGCTGGGGACAGAGGAACCGTGACTGACCTCCCCCAGGACAGAACCAGGCACCAGCAAGTCCAGTCATGGACACAGCTAAAGCCATCTCCTGGCCCAGGCAAGGAGCATCATTCTGGCAGTGCGGAGGCAACACACAGGGTGGAAAGAGGCTGGTGTGGGCTGGTCTGCAGGACAGGGATTGTGGCAATGGTTACCCAAGGTCCAGGAGGTAGGGGTCGAGGGTCATGAACTGTAGGGCTAAGGAGGTCAGGGTTGGGAAAAAGAATGTAACGAAATCCCAGGAAATCGCAAATTGCTGGCAACGTGCACTTTGGTCTCACCCACCAGGGCCTCCTGGGAGGCTGGCATCAGGGGTGTGAACCTGAGCTATGAGCCTCCAAAGCCCAGGCCCTCTTAAGTCTGGCCCCTGCCCTGGAAGCAGAAAGGTCCAAGGGCGTTCCTGCAGCTCCTCACATGAGGCTGTGTCCACTGAGGCTTTACCCTGGCTTCCAGGCTCGAAGCACTGGTGCTGAGACACCTCTCCCACAGGCCCCACAGACACCTACATACCCCAGGAACCCGCCTCCAGGACTCACTCTGGTCCGTGCCTCTCATAGGGAGCAGGAGCCAGTGGGTGTATTGGGGCATTTGTCCAGCCTTATGGGATGTGCAACGAGCGCGGGTGCCAGGGAAGGGGTTCCCTCCTAGGGAGTAGGTGCAGGCCGACCTGGCGGGGTGAGGCAGCACAGTGGCCCTGAGGCCAATCTGCCAACCCCAGGCACCCAGGCAGTGCAGAAACCCTGGCTGGTCCCTCTGGGGCTTGGGGCCAGCCAGGAAGGCCAGGCCTCCCCAGGTAGGGACCCGGAAGCCGCTGGAGGAGGACAGGGAAATTGTTTTTGCTGCTGCCCCCTCTGGAAACCATAGTCACCTCTGCCTTCCCAATGGAAAGAAGCAGGGGAAGAGGGACTGGAGCCTGCCTTTGAGGAGCCCAGCTCGGTGCCCGGCGCTGCACCCGGCGCTCTGTTTCATCCCGGAAAATCTCTAATAACCTCCATCCTGCCCGGAATTGCCGGGTGGGAGCCCAGGCCCAGCAGCCCTGGAGAAAGCCGACCTGAAAGTTTGGTCGGGGAGAAAATGACAAGGAGTGGAAGGAAATTAGGGTCAGCCTCTTTAAGGAGAAGGAAAAGAACCCGCGTGACGGCAGAGGGGCCGGGGCCGCGGGAGGGTATTGGAGAGCCGCCTCGCAGAGACAGCGGGTAATGGGAACTTTCCCAATTACGTGAAGAAGAGCGAGCGCGTCAGCCGGGACGGCGACCGTCCGCGCGCGATAACGAACGACTGGGAGAGGCAGGCGCTTAATGGGTTTTTCCTGCGACCAGTTAACCCGGAGCCCCAGGTGGGGTCTTGGTGACAGCGTGCGAGGGAGGGTTTCGGCTCAAGAGTTCTGCGCTGGCTGTTCTCCAATCCTGGCGCCTCATGACACAGATTTCCTAACACTGACAGAGAGCGAAGAGCTCTCTGGCTCTCAGACCCGCCCCAGGCAGCCGTCAGCCCGACGGGGAGGGAGCGGGCTGGCAGGGCCTGGCTGCAGAGGCACCGCGTGCGTGGATACAGTGTGCACTCCTCCGGGCTACGCGTGGGGGCCAGACATGACCATGCACGGCTAGCCACCACATCATATACAGATGCCCAGCCCGGGACACAGCAGGACATGCACCTGATAATCATTCCATACCGCCACACCAGTTTCCAGACACACACACATTTATACATGCACAGATATCCAGATGGGCATACGGCACAGACTTCACTCCCAGACACGGCACACCTAGACACATTCAAGGAATGCATCGAAAAAGGAACATGGACACAGACACACATTCACACACACAGATAATTCAACATACAAGGACACACACATGCACACAACGTACCTCCCAGACACACACTGCCAGCACACCGTGGGCACCGCGGAGCAGACGCCTCCCCGCCACAGGCATGTCGGCCACAGGCACCCATTCACACACACACCGCGGGCAGCACAGCTGTCAGTGGAAGAGACCTCTCCCCAGCCCCCATTATCCCAGCCCTGTAGCATGCTCCCTCTCCTCCTCCCTCAGCTGCCTAGGGCAGCCTTCTCTCTCCCAGCTCCAAGCTTCCAGTCTCACCTCATTCCCATCCAGGACCCACCCCCAGCCCAGGTCTGAGGGCCACCGTTCCACTCACTCAGCCTCCCCCACAGGGAAGCCCCGCCCTCACCCCACCTACCAGGAAGGCAAGCCTGCCTCTGCCTCTCCCCGAGACCTTGGCTCTGGTTCACTGGTTCAGTGAATGTGTGTCGGTGCCCTGTCATGGCCAGAGCTGCATGCCACCCAGGATACATCGGTGAACAACACGGGTGGGAGAGCCCGCTCTCACAGACTTTCCTCTAATGGGGTGATGGGCAGTGAGCAGAGGACGCAAAGAAGCTTGGTGCTGGGGAAAGCAGTCCAGGTAATGAGGCCAGCGCCGCTGCCGCCACGCGGGCGGCTGGGCGCGGGAGGGACCAGCCAGCAGGCAGGGGTGGGGATGGGATAGGGTCTCTTTGGAGAGGAGGTGAGGGCTCCAGGCAGAAGGAGCACCATGTGACAGGGAAGGGCGGGGTCAGCCTGCCCTGTTCAGTGGGGACGGGAGAGGGTCAGTGCTGAAGGCCCAAAAGGCACAAAGGCCACACCCCTGTGAGGTTGGACAGGCTACCCCTGAGGCCCTGGCACTGGACCCCTGAGGACAGGAGCTGAATGCAGGAGGCCAACAAAGGCTAGCTGCTAGCCCAGGAGAAAGTTGTGCAGGTCTGGGCCAGCGCCAGTGAGAGGAGGAGTGTCTAGTCCCGTGTGTATTTGTGAGAGAGGACCAATAGATGTCACCGGATGGGCTGGTGAGGGTGAGGGAGGTCAGGCCACCTGAGCAATATCTTAGATGTAGCAGACGGTGGAGGAAGGTCTGAGTTCTAGGGTTTTATCTGGACATGGTTGGAAGGTGGGAACCTATGAGCCCCAGTGATACCCCTCAACCACTCCCCCAGAATATATATCACCTCTGTGGTAAATGGATTTGCAGGCTTTGCCATGGATCTTGGAGATTGGGAAATGACACGGATTATCCAGGTGGCCCAATGTGATTACACAAAGTGGGTCCTATAAGAGGGAGACCAGAGTGGTCAGAGTCAGAAAGGGACCCGCGCCAGCTTTGAAGAAAGAGGCAGGGGCCACTTGAGCCAAGGACGGAGGGAGGCCTCTAGAAGCTCGGCCCTCCCTCCCGAATAACCACCTGCCAACACCCTGACGCTTACCTACTGCCTCCAGAACTATGAAAGGGCCACATTTGTTTGCCGTGCAGCAAAATTTGTGGTCATTTGTCACAGCAGGAGAAGAAACTCATGCAGGCGTGTGTGTGGGAGCTGTTAGGAGACATCTGTGTGCACAAGCTGCGAGAACTGTGGCAGGCTGAGATTTGGGGTCTGCCTCTAGAAGGCATGTGAAGCCCTAAACCAGTGAGTACGCAAGGACCTGCTCTGAACCCTGGAGCCCCCAAGTTAGCAGAGGTGGTGGGAGAGGAGATAAACGAGAAAAGGAGTGGTTTCTCTAGAAGCCAAGAACTGCTTCTAAAATGGAAGAAGTGGATAAACAGCAGTGACAGGTTCGCGGCAGCGGAAGGCCACTCCTGCAGTAAGAAGGATTAGCTGCTGATACGAGCCACAACACGGGTGACTCCCACCATCGTGCTGGACAAAAGAAGCTCTACACAAAAGAACACAGACCATATAGGATTCCATTTATATGCAATTCTGAAAATGCAAAATCATCCAGTGGACAGGAAAGTGATCTTTGGTCTCTTAGGCTGTGGCTCTGGGTGGGGAACCACTGTGTGGCTCTAGGGACTTTTTGGGCTGATGCGAGTGTTCTGTGGCTCGATGGTGGTCGTTACAAGGGCGAAAGTGCTTTTGTGGGAAAACTCATTAAATTGTACATTTCCAATGAGAGCATTTCACTGTATGTAAATTATACCCCATAAAGTTTTACCTCTAAGAAAAAACAACAGAGAAGAGTGATCATGTCAACCCCTGCAGGCAGGTAATGGGATGGGCCTGAGAATTGCTAACTCCCACCCCTCTTCGGGTGAGCCTGGGCTAGAGAGGGTGGCTTAAGAGCCCTGGTGTGGATCGCCATGGTCTAAGGTGACTGTGGGCACTCCACTCATGTTGACCTGTAGTTGCAGCGGTGGCTTGTGATCCAGCTGTGGCCACACGCCCGGGAAGCTGGCTGGGGGTCTCTAGGGAAAAGCTTTTCCCTAGCTTAACACACAATAACACCACAGGCACTCTGCCCACCCCACGCCTCCCAGAAAGTGTGTCACAGAGCCGGTGCCGAGCCGCCATTGGCATTCCCCCCAACTGCTGGAGAGAGAAGGGGCAGGAGAAGGTAGAGACACCTCACATGGACCCTGGTTTTTTAGAGGGGTGCTGGGGATATGTGAGTCCCCTGCTCTGTCATCTGCTGGAGTGCAGTGCAGCACACCCAACAATGCAACCCCGCCCCTGGGTTCAAGTGATCCTCCACCCTAGCCTCCCAAGCAGTGATGTGGGATTACAATCATGCTTGCCTGCCCTGGCAAATTTTGTATTTTTAGTAGCGATGGGGTCATTCCCATGTTGGCTGTGGCTGGTCTCAACTCCTGGGTCGCTAGTGATTCACACTCAGCGCCTCCCATGTGCTTTTGCATGGAGCCACACCGCACATGCACTCTGGTATTGCCAGTTTCTGAAGCCACCCCGGCTGGTTACTTCCATAACCCATCCAGGACACCCAGGCCAGAAGGTCGACCCTCGCAGATCTAACCAGTTTGGCTGCCTCAGCCACACTGGCCAGTGCGGTGCTGGAGAGATTTGAGGGAAGTAAAGAGGCTTGCAAGTTGGCTCCCATCCCTCTACTTGGCACTCCTTATCTGGAGAGGCTGGGACCCTCCTCCCACTGGCACCTTCTGTCTTCGAGGCCCCCTCCCCCCTTGAGCTCTTTGGCAACACTGTTTCCTTTCCTATTCTAGGCCTGGGAGTGGCAACAGCTCGCAGCATTGCTAACTTCTGGGTGCCTCCTTGTCCTTGGTGAGTCCTTGGCATCTCGCTCCAGGCTCTGCAAACAGTTCTTCACTCAGGCCCACGAACTGCCTGGCTCCCTGCACTTCTGCCAGCTATTACATGACCATCAAATATGCCTACACCTGAGTGTACCAAGTTGGTCAAGTTTGAAGCATTTCTCCTGACAGGCTCATCGGTGCTGCCCACCACCAGTGGGGACAGAGAGCCAAGTAGATAATTATAATGACACAAATGCACGCCACTAAAGGTGAGTCCCAGAGCGGCCTTGTTTCAGAAGCTGACATACCCTGTCTGCACTTATGGAGCTGATGCATTCCACTTGAATTACGCCTATTTCATTGGGAACTTCTGTCTCTTGCAAACCAAAATATCCTAATAGTAGTCTTAAACAGGTGACCCCAATATATGCCGGTTTTACTTTGAATCAAGTAATGAAACATAAGGGTTAGAATGTGTCCAAAGCTGAAACAGCAAAGCTAAGAATAGAATACACGACCTTTCTAAAACCTTGAAGTACATAAAAATCTGGTGAAATGGCAACAGAATCTGAAGGGGCAAAAGCAGAAAATCAGAAAAGATGAGAGAAGGAAGCTTGAAATTATTAGCTACAATTAGTTTTTAAATTTTTGTTTTGAACAAGCTCCAAAGCAAGCCCTATTAAAGTCCATCTTTTTCATATTGAGTAAAACAAAAATCAAGCTGAATACTATTCATAAGAGTATTCTGAAGCAAAGTTCTAAAAAATCAAAGTATAACCAGAATATGGCTGGGTGCAGTGGCTCACACCTGTAATCCTAGCACTTTGGGAGGCCAAGACGGTGGATCACTTGAGGTCAAGAGTTCGAGACCAGCCTGGCCGCTAACATGGTGTGAAACTCTGCCTCTACTAAAAAATACAAAAATTAGCCAGACAGGGTAGTGGGCAATCTGTAATCCCAGCTACTCAGGAGGCTGAGGCAGGAGGAGAATCGCTTAAACTGGAGTGGTGAGGTTAGTAGGAACTGATCACACCACCGCACTCCAGCCTGGTGACAGAGAGCAAGACTCAAAGCATACCAGAATATAAAACGAAGCAGCAATGTACCGACACTGCATTCACAGCGCATAATGCGCTACGGCGGGAGCGGCGAGGAACAAACCGGTCATGATATTTCAGCGATAAGCCGCGTTATCATATGAAAGCAAAACCCGGTAGAACTGCGAGCAGTTTTCAGAAACACTTCCACCGGAAATATCGGCAATTTCCGCCTTCACGCACCTGAGCATCAAATGATGCGGTAAAGTGCAAAATACCGTTCTGTTCATGCCAAACAATACAGCGTTTGGGTGTGGCGGCAGAGAAGCGCGCGATGAAATGCTGCATTGTTCCTTTAACAAGAAACAGCGCCATGCCTTTCCTTTGCAACATACCTTGGAATACAATTGGTCAAATAATTCAACCATCAAAGGTCACGTTCGCCCGGCCTAGCATGAGATAACTGCGACACCCTATCTTTCGACCGTAGTGCACTGAACTTAAAACAGCGGGAACGCTTATCTTGACCGAAAGTCAACAGATCCTTCAGAAAAATAGACGATGGATGAACCCCGTGTTCATCCTGGCAATGGAAGATTCAACCTCTCGATAGTAGTACTGGAGCAAGGGGCCCACCAAACGACCTCCTCACGCAATATCTGGTCCACCCGCGGTGCCCAGTTTAATTTGGTCTCTTCATCCCAAAATTAATGGTGACTGTCCGCATGCAGACGTTTGCGTTGTGCCGAACCGAGAGAGCCGTTCAGCGACGTTGTTCGTTAGGGTAGTCATCAAGAAGAGTTCGGTTATTGCAAACCAGAACACCAGGAACGGATATTGCATTCCACGCCAACCCTGAATCACCTGGGTTCGGAAGAGTGATGGTTTTGCCCGGAATTTGGCCTGATTCAAAACTGAATTTAAAAACAGTACCCATCCAAAATAAGCCCGCCCGCCCGCTCGGCACCTTTGACTGAAACACCTCCCTCACTTATAAATGAGTATACATAAATCTTGATGTGGGGAATGCCTTCCAAAAGAAAAAAGAAAAAAACCACCAAGGAATAACAAATTTGACTACCTAAACATCTTAAACTTCTACTGGTTTAAACAGATGGAATAAATGAAATGAAAAATAAAAACAAAGTGAAAAACAGATAATGAATTTGGGAAAATAATTGCAATCTATGTACCCAGGTAAAGGGTTAATATCCTTGACATATAAATAATCAAGGAAATGTTAACATACAAATTGAAAAATGAGCAAAGACTATGAACAATTATCAATAGAAGAAATACAAATACCAAAAGGCATTTGAAAAAAATGTTCAGCCTCATTAGTATTCATGTACATGCAAATTAAAACAACAAGCTACCATTTTTCACCTATAAAATTGGCACTTCATTATTACTATTATTATATTCAGTGTTAGCAAGAGTGCGGGAACATGGGCATTTATACTTTCTTGCTGGAAACCGAAAGTGGTATTCGCTTTTTAGAGGGCAATTTCATTTTCCATATTCATTTTGCATACCTTTTGACCCACCTGTTCTTGTAGAAATTTGTCCTAAGAAAAGAATTAGCTACAGGGCTGTTTATTGCAGTGTTTTTTGTAATGGTGAAAAAAGAAACCTAAATGTCAGCAAATAAGCAATCACTTGTTGTATAAATCATGTATTTTTATACAATGGAATTCTATGCAGCCATCAATAATGGTGTTATACAAGTACATGTATCAACATTGCATTGTTAAGTGAAAAGAGCAAGTGATAAAATAAGAGATGCCAAAAAATCAATTTTTATAAGAAAAGTAAGAAAGGAGGGACAGCAAAATATTAGCCCTGATTACCCATGGCTGGTGAGATCCTGGGTAATTTTGATTTCCTACTTTGTGGTTATTTTCATTTAGAAATTGTTCTACAATAAACATACATTAATTGTGAAATAAAAATAAGTGTTTTAAAGAGTGAATAGGGGATTGAGTAAATTATAATACAATCTTACAGTCACAAACCAACAGCCAGTAAAATCTGTGTGGTAGAATTATACTCACTGATATGAAAAGATGGTCGTCATTCACCGTTAAATGAAAATAGTACATTACAAAATAGCGTGTGCATTATCATCTCTTTTTTGTTTGAAAATGAAAAATGCATCTATTTATATGTATAGAAAAATGACAGAAGTTTATAAAATGAAATATTAGGAACAGTTATCTCTGGATGGTGTAATGGAGTGATTTTAGTTTTTTTTTCTTTGTGCATTTTTGCATTGTCCAGGTTTTCTGCAGCTATAATGCGTTAATTTTATAATTAGAAATTATCATTATTATTATTATTTTTGAGACAGAGTCTCACTCTGTCACCCAGGCTGGAGTGCAGTGATGTGATCTAATCTCACTGCAACCTCTGCCTCCTGGGTTCAAGTGATTCTCCTTCCTCAGCCTCCCGAGTAGCTGGGATTACATGCATGTGCCACCATGCCAAGATAATTTTTGTATTTTTAGTAGAGATGGGATTTCACTATGTTGGCCAGGCTGGTCTCGAACTCCTAACCTCAGGTGATCCTCCCGCCTCGGCCTCCCAAAGTGCTGGGATTACAGGTGTGAGCCACCACGCCCAGCCAAAATTATATACATATATTTAAGAAAATGTTCACACCCTTGCATCCCACAGTTCCACTTCTAAGATTTTTGTCCTGGGGAAATAACGCATCCCTGTGCTTCTCATTCAGGTGGATATTGTCCCCTTGGGGAACTGGCCATGTCTGGGCATTTCTGGTTGTCACACCGGGGGTGAAGCCACTACTAGTATTTAGTGAATACAGGCCAAGGATGCTGCTAAACATCCTACAATGCACTAGACAGCCCCACAACAAAAGTCATCTGGCCCCAAATTTCAGTACTGAGACCTACCTAGAACCGTCATTTCCTCTTCTGCTTCTTGAAGAACAAAACATCTGCCCTGCTCTGCAAACTCACATTCACAAAAGCTCAGAAGCTGAAAATTCCTAAAAAAGGATGTCCAAGCTTGACCTTCATCCACAAAGAGCCTGCAAGGAGCGCTTCCAGAAAAGAGAAAGGGGAAGACCCGAGTCCTCAATGGCATGGCAGCTGAAGTAACCGGCCTAAAACAGCTCTGCCCTTTGACTTCTCCTCAGGTAAAATCGTAAGTTCTCATATTGTTTAAACCACAGGAGCTGGAGTCCTGTTACTTGCAGCCTAGCACATAACAGGAGTCAGACCATGAGAATAAAGGTGATGGGAGACCCCAGAAAACTCGTAAGGGTCAGATAAAATAACGGGAAAGCCTTCTAAAACCAAGTGCAAACGAAGGAGTGAGAGTGAGGGCCGGTTTTCTCCAGCCTGACAGACTCCTCAGCTGCACCTGCCTCTGCTTGAGACCAGCAGGCTTCAAACTATGCTCTGCGGGGCTTTCTTCCCTCTATTCCAAATATTATTTCCTTCTTATGCTTGTTGGAGACCGGCTTGTCCCTCAAGCCCAACTCAAATGACCCTTCATCCAGGAAGCCTGCCTGATACCCGATTCTTCACTTCACTCCCTCTTTGTGGGAGAAGGGAAGAGGGGAGAGTGCCTTCACCTGTACAGGGGCGGTTGCAGCACATGAAGTAGAAACATGGTGTTGGCATTTTTATTTTCATGTGGAAGTGTAAATACCATAGTCCCCTCTTATCTGCAGTTTTTGCTTTTCCTGGTTTCAGTTACCTGTGGTCAACTGCCATCCAAAAATATTGATATATTTTTTCAGAGAGAGAGAGAAACTACATTCACACTACTTTTATTAGAGTATATGGTTATAATTGTTTAATTTTATTACTAGTCATTGTTGTTAATCTCTTACTGTGTCTAATTTATAAATTAAAATTTACCGTAGGAATGTATGTTAGGAAAAAACATAATGTACATAGGGTTTGGTACCATCTGTGGTTTTAGGCATCCACTGGATCTTAGAAAGCATCCCCCATGGATAAGGGGGTGGACTACGGTGGGGCTAAGAGGGTGGAACGGATGCTGAGGAGTCCAAGAGGTGGACTGTCCTGGGAGGTGCATGTACCATCAACCCTGCTCCAGCCCTCCGTGCTCTCTTCTATGTGGTTGGGAGGCTGGAAGCCTGCAGACTGTGTCCTGGGCTCTTGTAAGCTGGCTACTCATTAGGAAGGAGAATGGAAGGAAGTGGTGGCAGCAGCTGCAGCAGTCACAGACCTGTCCCCCACAGGGGATGAGCTCCTCAAAGGTAAAGGATTTATCTTCCATGTCTGTATTGTTCTCATCCTTTCCTCTTTATGATTACCCAACCCACCTCCCTCCACACACAACACAAGCACAGTTTTTGGCATATAGTAGACATCTTGAAATAGATGAATAAGTGATTAATATGGAAGAGTGCATGCTTTGTTTGTGGGACTGTTAATTGCTATGCCATTCTAAATGGTATTTTGACAGTAGCTACCAAAATATGAAATCTATGTTCCCTTTGACCCAGCAATTCCACTTCTAGGAATCTTTCTGTTTGCACTTGCATAGGGGATGTATGTACAAACATGTTCCCTGAAGCCAGACCTCAGCATGGTTGTCTGCTTGTCAGTTATATGTCAGTTCCAATGTCACCTCTTTGGGGAGCCTTCCCTGACCATCCTGCTAAAGGACCCCTGACCCTGTCACACTCTGTGGCAGTCTATCCAGGCAGGAAATTAAGATGCCTCAGGTAAAACTGGGAACAGGGATTTTTTATTGTTGTGGTTGGGGTGTTGTTGTTGTTGTTGTTGTTGAAACAGAGTCTTGCTCTGTCATCCAGGCTAGAGTGTGGTGGTGCGATCATAGCTCACTGCAGCCTCAACTTCCCAGGCTTAAGAGATCTTCCCAGCTTAGCTTCCCAAGTAGCTGGAACTACAGGTGTGTGCCACCATGCTTGACCAACTTTGTGTAGTTTTTGTACAGATGGGATCTCACTATGTTGCCCAGGCTGGTCTTAAACTCCTGAGCTCAAGCAATCCTTCCTGCCTCAGCCTCCCAAAGTGCTGGGAATATAGGTGTCAGCCACTGCACCCAGCCAGGAACAGGGATTTATATAGCAAATTCATTACAAAAGCACCGGAAGGGCTGGGCTACAAAGAAGGGGGTAAGGTAAGTTTACCCAAATACTTATAATGGCAGGAAGAGTCTACCACCCAGGGTTGGGGGGAAAGGGAAAGTGGGGCTACCTGGGGCCCATGATGGCTGCGCTGCTGTGGCTGCTGCAGGACTTGCCGCTGCTGTTTCTGTGTGTTCATCCCTCCCAACACCTCTGTGCAGGAGGCAGGGTCCGCACTGCCCTGGACATGAGAATCCAGGCCCACGAGCACTGTGCTGCTGAGGCCACAGCAGAACCCACTGCTGATGTGCTCTTCCAATTCCACGGACAGTTCCAATGGCCCATATAACCGGGAAGGCTGGGCTGGAGCCCAGGAGCTGTGTCTGTGGCCCCATGCTACATCTGCTGCTGCCCATGTCCATTCCATTCTCCTTCTCGGGATTTCCATTTGTGGAATCTAACAAGGAGCCAGCTTATAAGAAGCCCCAGAGTTTGCAGGCATCCAGTCTCCCAGCCACATGAAGAGCCGGAGCGGGGCTGTCGTCTACAGTTGAGTCACCATCACAGTCCCCATCCTCAGCACCATGCCATTCTCACCTTTTACACTTCTTCACGCACCCATACAAAAATAGCGAAGACAGGAGCGTGCTTACAATAATCCCTTGCACAAACCAAGACATTCCTGCCCCTGGATGGAAAAGGAGGTCAGATCATCTTTAGGCAGCCTTCCAGTTCAGTCACCATCTAACCCAAATATGCTTTGGCACAAGGCTAATTTTAAAGTTAGACATCACAAACATGCCTTATATAAAAGAGCAGGGGACAAAGAAATAACTTGTAAATGTATGTGAATAAAGACAGAGCGAGTGAAAGAAAGTGGCATGCCCATCCTTGATGCTGTACCTGACTGTGCGGCCAGAGTGACCTTTCATCACCTCCTCATCCTGCTGTCTGTTTCAAGCTCTCTTTCATTTTAGCTGGCCCTTCTGTTGCGGTTCTTTATTGATGGGGTGACTCCCATTCCTTCCTGAAGGACCTGCACTTCTCCGTGGTCCTGATGTTATTGGGTTGCAGTAGTCTTCCACTAACTTTTATTACTGGATACAGAACTACTAAGAAGTCTTCCAGAGAGTGCCCTCGGTTCCAGCATAAACTTCCCCGTCCTTACACAGCAGTACACCTACTTCCCCTTGATGAGCAGGACCAATCGTCTCAGCCAGTAGAAAAGTCCTCTTCTTTACCTGTTGACTCAGAGGTATAAAGAGCTCATCACCCCGGGGGTGGCCTTAACTTCCAGTCCATTGGAACCACTGTTGTGGTCCCTGCTGGAAGCATTTCTGCCTTGGGAAATACAGTATCTAAACCAGCAGTGCCAAAAACTGTGGAGATGAAAAGCGACAGTTTCACAAACACACGCCTGGGCCTGGAGGAGCTGCTCCCATACCTACCTTTCATTCCTGGACCCACGATTCTGCCTGTGGGAAAAGCAGCACCATTGATTGGGCAAAGGTTCAAAGCACAGACCAGAACCTGTGGAACAACACCCTGCCTTTGCAGAATGTGTTCTTCTTGCTGGCCCCACAGTTGAGTCTTCAGTGCACAATTCCAATCGTCTACATTAGGCACTGGCAAACTTCGGCCCATGGCCAAATCTGGCCTGTTGCCTATTTTTGTAAATAAAGCTTTATTGACATACAGTCAGGCCCATTCTCTTCTACATCGTCACTGGCCACTTTCACACTATGACAGCAGAGTTGTGCAGTTGTGACAGAGACCATATGTCCCATAAAGCCTAAAATACTAAAATTTACTATCTGGCCCTTTGCAGAAAGTTTGCTGACCCTTGATCTGTAATCTCAGCTGATTCTGGGTAACAATATAGGTAGCAAGCCAGTAAAATCTACAGCTGTGAGTCCACTGCTACATATATTTTACATAAAATAAGTCCCTTGGCCAGAAGAAATGTTGTTCAGGATGCCACAATGGCGAATAAAGCAGTTTTATAAGTCTGCAGGTAATGTGGTTGGCAGAAGTCTTGCAAGCAGAGATGGCAAATCCATCTCCAGAAGAAGTATCTATTTCATTGAGGATGATAGGTAGAGTCCTACATAGTTAATCTGCCAGCAGGTGGCTAGCTAGTCCCCACACAGCATGGTGCCACATCCATGACTTAATGCTAGTCTTTTTTGTTGATAGGTTGAGCATTTACTAGGAGCAATAGCCAGATATACATCAGTGAGGAAAGTCCATGTTGCTTGGCCCATGTATAGTTTCCTTATATACTGCCTCCATGAGAAAGAACTAGAGTCTGTAGAAAGAGGTTGGCTGACATTCACAGAACATGTCATGTTCCTGATGACCAGGAATCCCTTCTCCTTTTGGAGAGCAATCACTTGGGAAACATAAATATTCCCACAATCTCTGTGCCTATTTTGAGATTTCCACCCACATATACCTCCTCCCCAAAGCTCCTGGCCACCAGTCCTCAAATCTTGTTCTTTCCAAGTCCAAAAGCATTAGCTACTGCCATGAATAAGTATAGATTCATACCTCTGACCATATCTCTATCCAATCAATGGGACATGGTTTCTAGGGTGTGCTGCGGCCCTCCAGTTCTGGTGGTGCTGCCGTATCGTGCAGAAGTACTTATAAAGTGGGGGCAACTTCCTCCAGCAACTAGTCATAGGAAAACCCAGTGAAGCCCTAAATAGTCTTCTCCTGGGCCACATTTCAGTCTTGCTTCCTGGGCATACTGGGCTCTGAAGGCAAGAGGGGCATGGGGTAAATTTTGTGAAGAATTGGCATCTTCTTGCAAAACTGACCCATGTGAGCTCATTACAAGGTTTTTAAGAAAGGAAAGACTCATCTCTCCAGACAGGAAGAAAAGCTGTTTTTCAGATTCATGCCGTTGTTCCGAATCTCAGATTTCCTCTCCTTTCCCATCAGTGCCCTAGCATCTCCACAACAGACCTGTCATGGCTGGGAATTCAATTTATGCTGTAACTCTGCAACCCCATCATCAAATTTGGAGTCTTATTTTCAGCTATATCAGCCCTGTAGCTACAAAGGAAAGAGATTGTTTCAGGCATGTCACAGAAGCTTGCTAATTCTTTGACCATATCATAAGATGAGATTTAAAAGCTCTGAGTGTATCATTTTGTTCTGTAAGCCTCCCTCTGCAGTCAGACACAGTCAGTTGCAGAATTCTTACAGTCGTCACTCCCCTGTCTAGCCAGTCCCAATGGCAGAGTAGCTTCCCAAAGCACTGCCTTCAGTTAGGACTCCCTCCCAGGAAATCACTTCCATTATCTGAAGCTCACTTGATGCTGCATTTCTTTACTTGTGGATTGCTTCCTCAACCTCTGACATAATGTAAGTGCTTTGAGAGCAACAGCCCATCTGTAATTTCTAGCCCAAGGTAGAACCAGGTACACAGTAGGAACTACATAAATGCAGAAACCCACCCTAAGCTGGTTTATGGAGGAAAGAGGATGTATGGACTCATGTGACCAGGAGGACACAGAGGAGCCCACCTCGAGTCTGTTGGAACCAAAACTTGAGAAGCCCAGGGTGCTCCCGTGGACACCATTCTCACCTCTTCTGCTCACATAAGGTGAGAGGCAAGCCTGCTGGCAGCCTTGGGGGTCGTTTTGACAAAAGGGAGCTTACCTCCACATATAGGTTTCAGAAGGGACTCTGACTGACCCAGCTAAAGCCACACAACCCTCCTGGAGCCCATCCTTGAAGCAGATTAGGCCATGTCTGAGTCAGAGGCCCGCCCCCTCTGAGGCTAGGGCCCAGGTCCCACAGAACCTGGCGGAATGTGGCTGGACAATGCCCTAAGATGGGTCTCCTGCTTCATTAGAAGAGAAGAGAAGATACCGAGTGCACACATGCACACACACAACACACACAACACACACACACACAAAGAAACATCTTTTCCTAAAAAGAAAGAATTGGAAATAATCTATTCTTCAATTAGAGAATTGTTAAGAAATAATAGCACATTATTAAGAAAGTGATGAACATATATTGAGATTAAGAAATGTCTTAGAAGCATTTTATCAAGAGAAAGAAGTTAGATTATAGAATAATTGTATAATATGAACCCATTTATTTTTAAACTACAATTAAATGTACATATGTATGTGCATTTTTTTTTTAAAGGCCAGTACAAAAACAGAAATCCTTAAAAAAAAACCAAACTATGAACTCAGGAAGGGGAGTAAAGAAACCACAGCGGAGGGTCGTGTGTGTGAGGCTTTGTTTTAACTGCTCTACGGTATGATTTGGCATGATGCGGAGAAGTATCTGACCTGTTTTCAAACACAAATGCCTTGCAGTAGGGAGTGGCTGGTCTGAGCATCCCCCTTCCCTGGGTCAGGGGTAATTCCCTGGGCTGCTTCCAAGCCACTTTCTCCTCCTTTCCTCCTCTCCCTTGAAACCAAATATCCTCCTCCTTCCTCCAGGAGAACGGGAGCACATTTCTTCTGTTCCTGCACTGACTGCAGAGAGGTCTGGGTTCACCATTCTTCCTGCTGAAAGCAAACAATTGGCTTTTTTCTAGCTCCTAAAATCAACCACAATAAGAAGATCAGATTGTGGCTTTTGCCTGGCGCAGCCTTGAGGCATTTGCCCCACCCTGGGTTCTCTGGGCCTGGGGAGGAAAGACCCTCCAGCAACCTGCAGCCTGTCCAGCCTCAAGGCGTGTCACCCCTAGTGCAACAGGAGAGATATCTAGGGGATGCCTCCTCCTCAGGGAAGGGGCCAAGGAGGGATGCAGGCCCTTCTGAAGTCTCTGTGGAAGGGGAGGGCAAGAGGAGGTCAGGGTGGAACCACCTGGAACTGAGTGGAGACTAGATGTCCCAACCTCAGCCCGCACATCCAACATCTGCAGAAACTGAGGACCATGGAGGAAAGAAAACTGCCCAAAGACACAGGGCTGGCACATGACAAAGCCCATGAGAGATCTTTTCAAAACAACCACCAGACCCTGTCACTCTGCTTGAAGCTCTGCACTCCCACGCCCTCCCCTCACCGCCGGGCCGAGCTGCACCTGTGCTCCGGCCAGAGCGCCTCCCCACTGGCCCCCGCCCCCACGTGCATTCCTCCATCCACAGCCTGGGGCCCCCTCCCTGCACCCCCTGCTCCCCTGGCCTTTGGAGGCTCAGCTGAAACATCAGCTTCTCCTGGGGCCCCCAGGCCAGGCCTCCTCCCAGCACCGCGCTTCATTTCTTCACAGCCCTTATGTTCTCAGGTGGCTTCTGGTGTACTGTCTTTCCAGGAGGCTGTCTGTCTGCTTCCTGAGGGCTTTACTTCCTGCCCCTAGAACAGGGGCCAGTGCATGACAGGTGCTTAATCATTGTTTGTGGCATTTGTGAATGGACTCAACCCACTGTGGTTCAGCCCACAGGACTCACTGGCACCCCCCAGCTCTGGGCTGCAGAGCTGGGACCCAGCTTCAGTGTACCTTGTACAGGTGAGAGCACTGAAGTCCAAAGATGGGTGACTTCCCAAGGCCCTGGCTCACCAGGCTGTCAGCAAACACATGCAGCTGTCACATTGGCATGACTCTGAGCATGGGCTCTGGATTGAACTCCTGGGTCCACAGCCCAGCTCTGCTTCTCTCTGGTTCCTGGACATTTGGGGATCTGCTCAGTTCCCCTGCCTGGCACGCACCTCAGGGCTGGTGTGCGGGTTGGGTGGCTTGAAGTATCTGAAATGCATGGCCCCACCTGGTGTGCAGATACACGACTGTGCAGGGCCAGGTAGGGTCTGGGGGCAGTACTGGAACCTGGATGGGTTAGCTCCAATCCAGGGACTTCCTCTTCTCCTTTGCCTGCCAGCAAGGACCTGGTCGGGAGATGTGCTCCGCTGGGTGAAACCTCTTATGGTTAATGAGCAAAGCAGCCAAAGGTGCAGCCGGGTCTGGTCTCAGAGGGCTGGGCTTTATCCTGGAGACAGGTGGTGGTGGTAGGCACTACCAGAGGATTTAAGCCGGAGATCAGGTGTGTGCTTTTCTGAGATTCCTTGGCGGGGGGAGGGGGACTACAGGAGAGGGAGGACACCAGAGCAGGGCTGCAGTCAGATGTCCAGGCTGGCTCCGCAGCTCCCATGAAGCCCTCTCCCCAGGAAGGCTCTCTGACATTATGAGAGTGCTCTTCTTCTCCTGGCAGGGACCAGCCTGCACCCTGTCCCTCCTGTCTTCCCACCAGAGCTGTGACGGACATAACACAGGAATCAGGAGGACGTTGAGGAGCCCCAGGAATGGACACCTGTTCTTTCTAGCAGCCCCCATCTCCCCTGGAGAGCCCCTTTCCACTCGCAGCCCGGTGGCTCAGGTCAAGCTTCTTCTGTTCCCTTGGTCACAAGTCTTGGTTCAAGGGTGAGTACATGACCCACACTCATCCCCATAAATGTTTCTCAATCGCTACCTAGGGGAGGCTCTCCTCCTGCTCTCATGTGCTCCTGGAGCTGCCAACACCAGCTCAGCAGTGACATGGGAGAGGAGGCGCAGAGCTGAACCATGGGGGAGACGCGTGGTCAGCAGCGTCTGTTCAGCACCAGAACGTCTTTGCAGCCTGCAGTCTGACAAGATCTACCCTTAGATTGCAAAAAACTCAAACCAATATGAAATAACTCTCTTTCTTTTTTAATAGCTTTGAGGTGGGTTTCTTTCTGTCTTGCCGAAAGCTAACCCTAGAGTGTGGTATTGTCTTGCCACCAACTCCATCTGACTGATAATGTTCCAAAGTGCTTGTCCTGGAACAAGCTCCTGAAACCTGAATTCCAGAATACCAGAATAAGCCCCTGTGCTCCTGAAGATACACCCGTCTTCCCAGATCACCTATAAAAAGAGAAGAGATGCCTGAGCCACCATCGACAGCCAAAGCTTTGG
>NW_022169873.1:0-1022 GCF_008728515.1 Papio anubis | reverse complement strand
GTAACAAACCTGCACATTATGCACATAGAACTTAAAGTATAATAAATAAATAAATAAATAAATATTTAAGAAATAGAGGCAAAATCTCATTGTATTGCCCAGGCTGGTCTTGAACTTCTGGGCTCAAGCAATCCTCCTTTCTCAGCCTCCCAAAGTGCTTGGATTACAGGCGTGAGCCTCTGCACCCAGCCGAGATTTAAATATTTAATCCACTTTGATTTTATTTTTGCATAAGATGAGAAATAGAGGCCCAGTTTCATTCTTCTGCATATGGATATCCAGTTTTCCCAGCACCACTTATTGACAAGACTGTCATTTCCCCATTGTATGTTCTCAGCACCTTTGTTGAAAATGAGTTCACTGCAGATGTATGAATTGGTTTCTGGGTTTTCTATTCTGTTCCATTGGTCTATGTGTCTATTTTTAATGCCATTGCCATACTGTTCTGGTTACTATAGCTGTACAGTATAATTTGAAATAAGATAATGTGATTCCTCCAGTTTTGTTTGTTTTTTGCACATTGGCGGTCTTGGATCAGACCTGGAGGAATTGTCTGGATTAGCAGACAGAGACTCACTTCTTCCCTTCCTTTCCAGCAAATGAAGTCTCTCTCTCTTTGTGCTAGGCTGCCTGGAGTTGGGAGAGGAGCAATACAAGCACCCCCGTGGCCACTGGGACAGCACTGGGTCAGACCTGAAGCCGGCACAGCACTGTGGCTGCCCAAGACCCCCACTGTAACAACAACCCAGCTGCCACCTATTTCACTCAAGGCCCCAGGGCTCTCCAATTAGCAGGTAGTGAAGCCAGCCAGGCTTCTGTCCTTCCCTTCAGTGCAGTACACTCCCCTGGTCCCTAGATGGCGTTCAAAGATGCTGTCTAGAAGCTAGGGCTGGAGTCATAAACCTTAGAAATCTACCTGGTGTTCTGTTCTATCCTGGCTGAGCTAGCACTGAATCCACCCAGCAAATCACTGCCCACTCTCCCCTCCCCTTTCCCCAGGCAGGACAGTCTTTTCCCACGTA
>NW_022169872.1:0-1022 GCF_008728515.1 Papio anubis | reverse complement strand
GATGACAGACTGCATATACAACAGTGGTCCAATAAAATTATAATGCCATAATTTTACTGCATCTTTTCTTTGTTTAGATACACAAATATTCACTATTGTTACAGTTGCCTAACATATTCAGCATAGTAACATGTTATACAGGTTTGTAGATTAGGAGCAATAAGCTACGCCATGTAGTCTAGGTGTATAGAAAGCTATATCACCTAGGTTTGTGTAAATATACCCTGTGAAGTTGGCACAGCAACAAAATTGCCTATCAAGGCACTTCTCAAAACATATGCCTATCGTCAAGTGACACATAGCTCTATTAGAAAACAACCATGGTGCCTGGCCTGTTTTTCAAAATTCATTTTTTTCATTGAAAATACAAATTTTATATTTAATAATGAATACTTCCAGTTTCTTTTATTAAAGCTATAGGCTCATTTTTGAAGATTTATCTTCCCCTGTGAATACATATATAAATATTTACATATTTATGAATAAATATAAACAAAATATTTATTCATATAAAACTGTGAATCTAGTTTGTTCATTAGTCACTTTTTCACATAAAATGTTATTTCATGATTAAAAACAGCAGTTTCATCTCATAACTCAAAAACTCGTGCATGTGCTTTCTCTCTTGTACTTTCATATATGCTTTCTCTGTTGTACTTTCATATATGGCAATTCAATATGGCAGAATTGTTTTATGCATATTTTCTATTTTGTCACCTAATATGAAAAAGACTTCTGAAACAGTTTAAATAAAAAAGTTGAGAGTTAATCAATTAATACTTGCTACTACTTTATAAAGGACAGTGTTAAAACTTGTCTGGCGTTTTGTTTTTTGTTTTTGTTTTTTCCTAATATGGTTGTATGGTTGAAAAGATACATAGTAACCAGTAGTAAGAGTTTGGTGCATTGCCTCAGTTTCTGCTAAGACACCAGCAGTGCTACCCCTCATCACTTTGCACCTTGAGTGTAACTGTTAAAAGCACAGTTTAGGAGTTTATCTTTGAAGGTACAGACTCCCAGAA
>NW_022169871.1:0-1022 GCF_008728515.1 Papio anubis | reverse complement strand
CGGCCGTGTATTACTGTGCGAGAGACACAGTGAGGGGAGGTGAGTGTGAGCCCAGACACAAACCTCCCTGCAGGGAGGCGGAGGGGGCGGGCGCAGGTGCCGCTCAGGACCAGCAGGGGGCGCGCGGGGCCCACAGAGCAGGAGGCCGGGTCAGGAGCAGGTGCAGGGAGGGCGGGGCTTCCTCATCTGCTCAGTGCTCTCCCTCCTCACCAGCACCTCAGCTGTCCCCAGGGCTCCTCTTTCTTTATTATCTGTGGTTCTGCTTCCTCACATCCTCACTGCAGGCAAGAAAGGAGGGAGAAATTTCTCTGTTTACCACTGAGGTTTTAACAGTCACTGGCACCTTTTTTTTCAACAAATTCCCACAAGACCCATTTTACCTTCTTGACAAGCAAAATATTCTAAGGCTTCTCACCATCCCTTGATTGGCGTCATCTACTGCATCGTGTCCTGCCCTTCAGTTCATATGCTGAAACCCCAATCCCAGTGGCTCTATTTGGAGAGAGGGATTTTAAAGGGCAAATAAGTTAACTGCGGCCATAAATGTGGGACCCTAATCCAGTAGGACTCTTGTCCTTATGAGAAGTGGAAGACATCAGAGACCCCACTCTCCACATGCACACAGAGGAGAGGCCATGTGAGGATGCACTGCATGAGAAGCTGGCCCTTTGCAAGCCTGGATAAGGTCTCTCAAAAATATAACCCTTTCTGCACCTAGATCTTGGACTTCAAGACTCCAGAACAATAAGAAAATTAGTATTTGTTATTTGAAACAACCTAGTCTGTGGTATCTTCTGATGGAAAGCCAAGCAGATTCACAGATACAATTGTGTTAGCTCCGTCTCCTGGAGGGAGAAGCAGCCCACCAAGGCTGGACACATCTCTCAAATTATTTTTATAAAGAAAAATAGATCCAAGAAGAAAACCCCACCACATATCTGCTGAGTCATTTACTTAGCAGGTGTCTCTGATATCAGCCCTGGGGCCTGTGTTCTAGGTCATGTCTCTCACTTTCCACTATG
>NW_022169870.1:0-1022 GCF_008728515.1 Papio anubis | reverse complement strand
ATCGGAGGATATTTACTTTGGCCCTATAGTCTTCAAAGGGATCCGAAATATCTGTTCTCAGATTCCACAGAAATAAGGCTAGCAAAGAAATCCACGAAACACAGATGTAACTCTGTGAGTGGAAGTCACACATCACAGAGCCGTTTCTCAGAAAGTTTCTTTCCAGATTTCATCTGAGGATATTTCCTTTTTCACCATAGCCCTCTATGGGCTTCCAAATATCACTTTGCCAATTCCACAAGAACTGTCTTAACGAAAGGCTTCTCGAATAGAAAGCTGTAACTCTGTGAGATGATTTCACAGAACACAAAGAAGTTTCTCAGAAAGTTTCTTTCTCTTTGTTATCCGAGGATATTTCCTTTGGCCCTATAGTCTTCAAAGGGATCCAAAATATCTGTTCTCAGATTCCACAGAAATAAGGCTTGCAAAAGTGGTCCACGGAATACAGATGTAACTATGTGAGATGAATTAACAGCAAACTAAGCAGTTTCTCAGAAAGCTTCTTTCCCGATTTCATCTGAGGATATTTCCTTTTTCACCATAGCCCTCTCTGGGCTTCCAAATCTCACATTGCCAATTCCACAAGAACTGTCTCTGCGAAAGGCTTCTTGAGCGGAAACCTGTAACTCTGTGAGATGATTTCACAGAACACAAAGAAGTTTCCCAGAAAGCATCTTTCTCTTTGTTATTCGAGGATATTTGTTTTGGCCCTATAGTTTTTGAAGGGATCCGTAATATCTGTTCTCAGACTCCACAGAAATAAGGCTAGCAAAGAGATCCATGAAATACAGATGTAACTCTGTGAGACAAATGAACAGAACCCTAAGCAGTTTCTCAGAAAGCTTTTTTCCAGATTTCATCTGAGGATATTTACTTTTTCCGAAATATCTGTTCTCAGATTCCACAGAAATAAGGCTACCAAAGAGATCCACGAAGCACAGATATAACTCTGTGAGTGGAAGTCACACATCACAGAGCAGTTTCTCAGAAAGCTTCTTTCCAGATTTCACCAGAGGATATTT
>NW_022169869.1:0-1022 GCF_008728515.1 Papio anubis | reverse complement strand
CAGAAAAACATCACCTGGGAGATCTCCGATAAGGAATGCTAAATGTATAATGTTAACCAATTGTAATGCTGTAACCGAGAGAATTACCTTGTTCCCTGTAACTTTACATATCCTGTTTACATTGGGCTATAAAAAGCAAGCACACGCATTGTTCGAGGCCCTCCTGTATGCTGTGGAATGGAGGGACCAAGTTCGAACTTGTAGTAAAGATCCTTGCCGCTTGGCTTTGACTCTGGACTCTGGTGGTCTTCTTTGGGGAACAAACGGTCTGGGCATAACATCTGGGGGCTCGTCCGGGATTCCCCAAGCCCACCAGACCCCTGGTCAAGGGATCTACTAGGATCGATCTACTGATAGGTGAGCCGGCTCGTCTCCGTTTGTCTGTCTGTGTCTGTTCTGAATCTGAATCTGTGACTCGCGAGGTCTGAAACTGGAGCTGGCGCAGTCCTGGTGGACACGCTATAGGACGGCCAGCGGAGACCAGTGGGAGACGTCCCCTGGCTCTCATCTGATCTAGATTGCGATCTGAGCTGCCGAGCAGCTAACTCTGACCCGGGCTACCGGTGCGCGCTTGCGATCTGGGCTGCCGGAGCGCGATCGCGATCCGAGCAGCTAACTCTGACCCGGGCTACCGGTGCGCGCTTGCGATCTGGGCTGCCGGAGCGCGATCGCGATCCGAGCAGCTAACTCTGACCCGGGCTACCGGTGCGCGCTTGCGATCTGGGCTGCCGGAGCGCGATCGCGATCCGAGCAGCTAACTCTGACCCGGGCTTCCGGTGCGCGCTTGCGATCTGGGCTGCCGGAGCGCCATCGCGATCCGAGCAGCTAACTCTGACCCGGGCTACCAGTGCGCGCTTGCGATCTGGGCTGCTGGAGCGCCATCGCGATCCGAGCAGCTAACTCTGACCCGGGCTTCCGGTGCGCGCTTGCGATCTGGGCTGCCGGAGCGCGATCCCGATCCGAGCAGCTAACTCTGACCCGGGCTTCCGGTGCGCGCTTGCGATCTGTGCTACCGGAGCCGC
>NW_022169868.1:0-1022 GCF_008728515.1 Papio anubis | reverse complement strand
CAGAAAAACATCACCTGGGAGATCTCCGATAAGGAATGCTAAATGTATAATGTTAACCAATTGTAATGCTGTAACCGAGAGAATTACCTTGTTCCCTGTAACTTTACATATCCTGTTTACATTGGGCTATAAAAAGCAAGCACACGCATTGTTCGAGGCCCTCCTGTATGCTGTGGAATGGAGGGACCAAGTTCGAACTTGTAGTAAAGATCCTTGCCGCTTGGCTTTGACTCTGGACTCTGGTGGTCTTCTTTGGGGAACAAACGGTCTGGGCGTAACATCTGGGGGCTCGTCCGGGATTCCCCAAGCCCACCAGACCCCTGGTCAAGGGATCTACTAGGATCGATCTACTGATAGGTGAGCCGGCTCGTCTCCGTTTGTCTGTCTGTGTCTGTTCTGAATCTGAATCTGTGACTCGCGAGGTCTGAAACTGGAGCTGGCGCAGTCCTGGTGGACACGCTATAGGACGGCCAGCGGAGACCAGTGGGAGACGTCCCCTGGCTCTCATCTGATCTAGATTGCGATCTGAGCTGCCGAGCAGCTAACTCTGACCCGGGCTACCGGTGCGCGCTTGCGATCTGGGCTGCCGGAGCGCGATCGCGATCCGAGCAGCTAACTCTGACCCGGGCTACCGGTGCGCGCTTGCGATCTGGGCTGCCAGAGCGCGATCGCGATCCGAGCAGCTAACTCTGACCCGGGCTGCCGGTGCGCGCTTGCGATCTGGGCTGCCGGAGCGCGATCGCGATCCGAGCAGCTAACTCTGACCCGGGCTTCCGGTGCGCGCTTGCGATCTGGGCTGCCGGAGCGCCATCGCGATCCGAGCAGCTAACTCTGACCCGGGCTACCAGTGCGCGCTTGCGATCTGGGCTGCTGGAGCGCCATCGCGATCCGAGCAGCTAACTCTGACCCGGGCTTCCGGTGCGCGCTTGCGATCTGGGCTGCCGGAGCGCGATCCCGATCCGAGCAGCTAACTCTGACCCGGGCTTCCGGTGCGCGCTTGCGATCTGTGCTACCGGAGCCGC
>NW_022169867.1:0-1022 GCF_008728515.1 Papio anubis | reverse complement strand
GCAGAAACCTTGCAGGCCAGGAGAGGGTCAGATAATATATTCAAAGTACTGAAAGAAAAAGAAAGAGAACTGTCAACACAGAATACTCAGCAAAACTGTTCAGAAATAAAAAAGAGATAAAACTTTCCCAAACATAATCTGAGGGAGTTCATCACCACTGGACCTGCCTAAAAGGGAATACTAAAGGAAATTCTTCACACTTAAAACAAAAGTGAGCTGAAATGAAAGGACACTAACTAACGACATGAAAACATATGAAAGCATAAACTCATTGGTAAAGATACACTATTCTAACTCTATAGTAGCCTAGAAATAAACCCACATACATCTATTAACTCATCTTTAACAAAGGTGCCAAGAACACACAGTAGGAGGAAGAAGAGTCTCTTCAATACATGGTGTTAGAAAAACTGAATATCCACAAACAGAAGAATGAAATTTGACCCTTATCTCACACCATATACAAAAAGCAAATGAAAATGGATTGAGATCTTAAACGCAATACCTGAAACTATAAGGTTAGTAGAAGAAAACAGGAGAAAGAAAATCTTTATTTTTGTCTGGGCAATGATATTTTAATATGATACCAAAAGCACAGGTCACAAAAGCAAAAATAAATGAGTAGTATTGCATCAACTGAAAAGCTTCTTCACAGCAAAGGAAACAATCAACAAAGTGAAAAGGCAATCTAGGGAATGAGAGAAAATATTTGCAAACCATGTATATGATTAGGAGTTAATATCCAAAATACAAAAGGAGCACATACCACTCAATAGCAACAAAATTAAAAATGGACAAAGAATGAGAATAAACATTTCTCAAAAGAAAATATATAAGTGTCCAACCAGTATATGAAAAGATACTCAATATCACTTATTATTAGAGTAATGCAAATCAAAATCATAATGAAATATCACCTCACACATGTAGGATAGCTATGTCAGAAAAAAAGATAAATGTTAGTGAAGAAGTGGAGGAAAGAAAACCCTTGTGCACAGTTGGCAAGAATGTAAATTGGTACA
>NW_022169866.1:0-1023 GCF_008728515.1 Papio anubis | reverse complement strand
TCTTCCAGTTGATCGAGTCGGTTACTGAAGCTTGTGCATTTGTCACGTATTTCTCGTGTCATGGTTTTCATCTCTTTCATTTCGTTTATGACCTTCTCTGCATTAATTACTCTAGCCATCAATTCTTCCACTTTTTTTTCAAGATTTTTAGTTTCTTTGCACTGGGTACGTAATTCCTCCTTTATCTCTGAGAAGTTTGATGGACTGAAGCCTTCTTCTCTCATCTCGTCAAAGTCATTCTCCGTCCAGCTTTGATCCATTGCTGGCGATAAGCTGTGCTCCTTTGCCGAGGGAGATGCACTCTTATTTTTTGAATTTCCGGCTTTTCTGCCCTGCTTTTTCCCCATCTTTGTGGTTTTATCTGCCTCTGGTCTTTGATGATGTTGGTGACGTACTGATGGGGTTTTGGTGTAGATGTCCTTCCTATTTGATAGTTTTCCTTCTAACAGTCAGGACCCTCAGCTGTAGGTCTGTTGGAGATTGCTTGAGGTCCACTCCATACCCTGTTTGCCTGGGTGTCAGCAGCAGAGGCTGCAGAAGATAGAATATTGCTGAACAGCGAGTGTACCTGTCTGATTCTTGTTTTGGAGGCTTCCTCTCAGGGGTGTACTCCATCCTGTGAGGTGTGGGGTGTCAGACTGCCCCTAATGGGGGATGTCTCCCAGTTAGGCTACTCAGAGGTCAGGGACCCACTTGAGCAGGCAGTCTGTCCCTTCTCAGATGTCAACCTCCGTGTTGGGAGATCCACTGCACTCTTCAAAGCTGTCAGACAGAGTCGTTCGTTTGCATCTGCAGAGGTTTCTGCTGCTTTTGTTGTTTACTGTGCCCTGTCCCCAGAGGTGGTGTCTACAGAGACAGGCAGGTTTCCTTGAGCTGCTGTGGGGTCCACCCAGTTTGAGCTTCCCAGCGGCTTTGTTTACCTACTTAAGCCTCAGCAATGGCAGGTGCCCCTCCCCCAGCCTCGTTGCTGCCTTGTGGTTAGATCGCAGACTGCTGTGCTAGCAATGATGGAGGCTCCGTGGG
>NW_022169865.1:0-1023 GCF_008728515.1 Papio anubis | reverse complement strand
TCCATATCTGGAATCATGACAAGACTCTTGATTTCTTCATGGTTACAGATCTGATTTTCTTAGCTAAATTTTAAATTCCATGTATCTGTTGGCTGTTCTCACTGTACCTTCTAGTCCTGTCTGGTATAAATAAATGACAACGGTTGACCAAGTCTTGACATTGATTCCAATTCCATAAGTTGCAAAAATCAGTGCACAGAAATTAAAACTAGGGCAATGCTGGGTGACCATTTCTCTATTCTTGAGAGATGTTTATTCAATATTTCACTAGGATTGAAGCACATAAAAAGTACTTGAGGTAGCAGACTGCATGAAAAGTCCAAGAAATATTCAGGGAGAAGTTTACCCTGGGATTCTAAACACTGTGATTTACTTAGATCAAAAGGAGAACTTTTCTGGGCATGCCATTGGTCACAGGGTATTTAGCAATTTCCTCATCATTTGTAGATGTCCTAGAGATATTCTTACACTTCTGACACTGTATTTTTATGTCATTGTTGTCCAAGATCCCAGTAAAAATCCCATTCTGACAAGGGTTTTGTAATTTTATTTTTGGTGATTATATAAAATACAAAAACAAGCTGGATAGAGTATATGTCTGATAAAATACACCAATTCTTGCAAAAATTATGTTTTATTAAGCATCTTTTCAACTTGCAGAAAGTGAAAATCCTTTGCTATTATACAGCTATCTAAAAGTTAATTTTCTTTTCCTAGCTTGGGTTTTGTGTATTTGAATGTTTCAATTTTGAAAAACAACCATAGGTAAATTACACAACTGGCTTTAGAAATGAATAATCATGCATTTTCTACATCAGAGAAATGGAGCCTTAAACATATCTTTGAAGCAAACAGAAGATATTCACTTTGCTACTGATTAATGCCAGATGCCTTTTCAGTACACAAGGGAAGGATTAACAATATGTAGGAACATGTAAATGGGGAAAATCAGTCACTGGTGTCAAAGGCACCATAATGATTGCCTTCCTGTGGAACAATAATCCCAGTGTTCATCAAATAGAG
>NW_022169864.1:0-1023 GCF_008728515.1 Papio anubis | reverse complement strand
TGTGGAATTGGCAAAGTGATATTTGGATGCCCATAGAGGGCTATGGGCATCCAAATATCACTTTGCCAATTCCACAAGAACTGTGTTAGAGAAAGGCTTCTTGAGGGGAAAGCTGTAACTCTGTGAGATGATTTCACAGAACACAAAGAAGTTTCTCAGAAAGCTTCTTTCTCTTTGTTATCGGAGGATATTTCCTTTGGCCCTATAGTCTTGAAAGGGATCCGAAATATCTGTTTTCAGATTCCACAGAAATAAGGCTAGCAAAGAGATCCACGAAATACAGATGTAACTCTGTGAGTGGAAGTCACACATCACAGAGCAGTTTCTCAGAAAGCTTCTTTCCAGATTTCATCTGAGGATATTTCCTTTTTCAACATAGCCCTCTATGGGCTTCCAAATATCACTTTGCCAATTCCACAAGAACTGTCTTAGCAAAAGGCTTCTTAAGGGGAAAGGTGTAACTCTGTGAGATGATTTCACAGAACACAAAGAAGTTTCTCAGAAAGCTTCTTTCTCTTTGTTATCAGAGGATATTTCCTTTGGCCCTATAGTCTTCAAAGGGATCCGAAATATCTGTTCTCACATTCCACAGAAATAAGGCTAGCAAAGAGATCCACGAAATAGAGATGTAACTCTCTGAGTGGAAGTCACACATCACAGAGCAGTTTCTCAGAAAGCTTCCTTCCAGATTTCATCTGAGGATATTTCCTTTTTCACCATAGCCCTCTAAGGGCTTCCGCATATCACTTTGCCAATTCCACAAGAAATCTCTTAACAAAAGGCTTCTTAAGGGGAAACTGTAACTCTGTGAGATGATTTTACAGAACACAAAGAAGTTTCTCAGAAAGCTTCTTTCTCTTTGTTATCGGAGGATATTTCCATTGGCCCTGTAGTCTACAAAGGGATCCGAAATATCTGTTCTTAGATTCCACAGAAATAAGGCTAACAAAGAGATCCACGAAATAGAGATGTAACACTGTGAGTTGAAGTCACATATCACAGAGCAGTTTCTCAGAAAGCTTC
>NW_022169863.1:0-29868 GCF_008728515.1 Papio anubis | reverse complement strand
AATTGCAGTACGTGGTGAAGTCCTCTCCTTCTTGTACATGCTGGTACTGAGGAATTTGCATTATTTGTTGTCCATTCACCTCTGTTTAGAAAGACAATGGGAAGCATCACATAAAATCAGAGTAGATATTTAGTCCCTGAGCTACGCGGGTCTCTCTCACTTCTCTTTTCTCTTTTTCCCTTTCTGTCCATGTTTCCCTTCCCATCTCCCTCAACCTTTATTCTTTCTGTCTCTTTCTCTCTGTTTCTCTCCCTTTCTCTTAATTCTTGTTTTTCAAACAGAAAGTCCATTCCCTGCCTGCAGATACTTCTCTATCCTGTTGGATTTATTCTCTGGAAGCAGTCAGGGATATCTCAAACTCACGTGACAATTGCATCCATAAGACCAACACTGATGTGATGAGTAGCATCTCCCTCTCCTTCCTCTTCATCCAACTGCTCCTAAATGGGTTGCCTGGTATAAGCTTCTTCCAGATCAATAGAAATAGTTGTGGTCTATTTTGGAAAGCAGATGTGTGCATTTTGGAAAGAAAGGGGAGGTGACTGCAAGTTAAGGAAACCAATCAGACCATTTTGCCCACCTACTTCAGAGGACAGTCTATGTTTGCCGATGCTGCCCCCTTGTGGCTGGACTCAAACATTGCTCATTTGACAACAGATTCTTTTCTTAATAAAATTGCTTTGTAATTTAGGTGGTATGTATGTGTGTCAAGGATTGGAAGGAAAGAGCTTACTGATAGTGACATTGTTCAAGGGGAAGTAATTTGCCTCTTAAAATGGAGTCTGTGATTTAAAACTAGGGCATCCAAAGAAAAGAGAAAGTTCCATTTTGTGGCTTCCATCGTCATTAAGAATCACCTTGTGCCATGTAGCACGTGCTTGTAAATGTGTTAATGGGACATATTAGGTCACAGACATTTTAATAAATGTGGGAGACACTTGTGATTTATTGTTAGACAACCCATTACCTCAAAACAGAAGATAAGAAATACATATTTCTCTTTTGTCACCCAGATTTCCCTGGTAAACTATCCAATTTAGAAATCATATCTACCAGCCCACTATGTTACTTTTACATATGCCAGCAGTGATGAGGGAAGACATTAATATAATTAGAAAAAAGTCTTATCTAACAGATAATCAATTTCTATAGGAAGGCTTCCATAAACAAAACACTTGGATAAAGTAGCTTTCTGTTCTGATCTGGCTGAGAAACATCTACAGTGTGTGGTGGAAAAGGTTGGAAGAAAAAAACAGAAAGTAACTTAAAAAAGCTGCGGGCTCCCACAGAACTTCAGCCACACTTATCGCACTGTTTATACCTGTATAACCACTGATTAATTATCTGAGTTAGCCTTTTTGTACCTTGAAGGTGTGAACTGTATCATCTTCAAGAAATGCACTGTCTTATGTGGCAGCTACAAACCACATGAGGATACTTAAATTTAAATTAAATACAATTTAAAATTTAATTTCTCATGCACACTAGCCACATTTCAAGTGCTGAGTATTCATATGTGGCTAGTGTCTATGCAGATGCAGAACATTTTTGCTATCTTTGAAAATTCTATTGGACAGTACTGCTCTAGAATGTAGGGTCTATGAAAACAATGAATTTTGTTTCTGGTTTGCTGATGGATCACTAGTATAAACCTGATATGTGGTAAGCCCTCAATAAGTATTTGTCTATTATTCACCAACACGTCCTACTCTGATAGCTGGTAAATTGTGGATACTCTGGTGTTCGTTAAATGACAAAAAAAGTGTGTTTGTATATATATTGTGTCACAGTTTAAACTCAAAATTTTCCAAAAAATATTAGAACCATATTCAATACCATATTCAAATGGTATTGGTTGACCATGTGCCCTTCTATAAAAACAATCAAGGTTTGGTTGTAGCTATTTAGAAATAGTACCTTTAGGAGATACTAGTTTCCTAGGGTTGTCGTAGCCAACAAACTTGGTGACTTGACAAAAATTTATTTTCTTTACAGCCCTAGAGGCTAGAAGTCTGAAATTAAGGTGTCAGCAGGGCCGTGCTCCCTCTGAACGCTCTAGGGGAGAATCCTTCCTCATCTCTTCCAGCCTCCGGTGGCTCCAGGCATCCCTTGGATGTGGCTGCATAACTGCAACCTCTACTGCTGTCTTTAGATGGCCTTCTCATCTGTGTGTTTCCTTTTTTTTTTTTTTTTTTTTTTTCCCTGAGACAGAGTCTCACTCTGTTACCCAGGCTGGAGTGCAATGGCTCACTGCAACCTCCGCCTCCCCGGGTGTTTCAAGATATTCTCCTGCCTCAGCCTCCCCGAGTAGTTGTGATTACAGATGTGCACCCACCATAACTGGCTAATTTTTATTTTCAGTGAAGACAGAGTTTCACTATGTGCTGGCTGTGGCTTAGTCTCTGACCTCCTGACCTCAGGTGATTCCACCACCTCGCCTCCCAAAGTGCTGGTGATTACAGCAGCGGAACCAACGCGGCCCGCCTCATCTGTGTGTTTCTCTTAAAAAAGAACAGTTTATTATTGGATTGAGGCTGGTCGAATAATCCAGGGTGATCTATCTTTAATATTCTTAATCTAAATAATGGTGGTAAAGACTTTTTCCAAATAGTTTCCACATTCACTATTTCTAGACTAGGACATGGACATATCTCTGTCAATGATTCAACCTATGTAAGAAATCTTTAATGTCTTTAAAGTGTTGCCATGCAAATGTATTAACGGAAATCTCAAATAATTTGTGTAGGGTAAAAGTGAATCAAAATTTGGGAATTACTGCATGAAATGGAAACAGACCCGGCTAAAGGCTGAAGTTTTAGGGATGGTGTGCTTGAAAAAGACAAATCTCGAATTAAGATAGATTCTTTGAAATGCATGCCACTGGGATGCTTTTTTCCTCCTTAGGAATACTGGATTTGGATCTCATAATGAAGACAAAGTTAACAATTTTAAGACCATAAGAACTCCTTCCCCATTCAAAAAGAGCAAGGAGTGTGGAAGGAGCACCTGTGGGGGCTTTAGAAATCCTCTTCTCTTCATCCAGGGCACCAGCACTGGTGCAGTTTACGTAGTAGATGTAAACCAAGACAAGAATCTCGCCCAGGTCAAGCTTGCCCTTTCCCAACTAGCAGCATGGCCTCTCTTGTAGCCTCTCTCTAGATCTTATGGTTGGAAGTGGAAATTTACTAAAGGAAGAGAAGAGAAGCTGGCCATGCATTGGTTCAAGGAGTAAAAGAAATCTCTGCACTTTTAGACGGAATCTCTGCATTTCCTTGCAGGAAACATTTCCATTGAATATAAACATCTGATAGCTCTCAGTGGCAAATATTTTTGTCAAAACAGTTGTAAGGGAGGATCAGATTAAAAAATCTTTATAATGAGATGTTACAAGTGTTATTCTATGAAATCTCAGATAAAAAATTAAAAATGCTGCCTGAATAGGGCCATAAAAGGTGAGTAGACCTGTGTGCATATTACAATGGGAAAAATATATTCTGGGAAAAGAGGACAGATTTAGGAAAGCCCTTAATATTCACATAAACGGTCAGAATTTAAATATGCATATATAATATATATGAAATATGTATCATGTAAAAATATATTACATATATGAGAGAAGGATGGAAGATTAAAATAGAAGGTAAACGGGATTCTGTAGATGGCCTTGTATTTCTTTTTTTTTTTTTTTTTTTGAGACGCAGTCTTGCTCTGTCACCCAGACTAAAGTGCAGTGGCATGATCTCAGCTCACTGCAAGCTCCACCTCCTGGGTTCAAGCAATTCTCTTGTCTCAGCCTCTCAAGTAGCTGGGATTACAAGAGCATACCACCACGCCTGGCTAATTTTTGTATTTTTAGTAGAGACAGGGTTTCACCATGTTGGTCAGGCTGGTCTCAAACTCCTGACCTCAGGTGATCCGCCTGTCTCAGCCTCACAAAGTGCTGGGATTACAGATATCAGCCACCACACCTGACAAGCCTTGTATGTTTTAGTATAGAGTTTCAACTTTATAACTTCTAATGGTTCCTCATTATCCACAGGGAGGCAGGAAATGATCTTATTAGATACATTTTATAATGACTCTAGTTGCCATGTAGAAGTTAGATTCAAAGAGTTAAGACTAGAGGCAGGAAGACAATTAGGAAGTCATTGAAATCATCCAAGTGAGAGATGCTGAATGCCTGAATTAGGAAACCAGTAAGTAATATAGAAATAAAGAAATGGATATGAGCAGTATTTGGAAGTTCAAACTGACATGACCTTGACAATTACTGGACTATCAAGGTCGTGTGTTATGTTTCATTAGGACTCTGATACGTATCTGGCATAGGAGCATGTTTACTTAGTTAGCTCTTGTGGGAGTTAGTATCCAAAGATGCCCCCAAAATCCCATAGCTACAATCTTCATGCCCTTGTAGTTCTATGTCAGTCGTTCCAATCAATGACTCAATTTTAATTATATTTACAGAGGCCTTTTCCAAAATGGCATCCGTTGTTCTTATGTGTGCAGAGATGCAGTAGAAATAATATTGCTTGGCAGTTCCTGGCCCTATAAACATTAAAATGCAGCACTTCCACTTTTCTGTAATATTAGGAGCCCCTGAGCACCCAAGTGAACCTATGCCCTAGGGAGATCTTGAGGAGAGACCACAGCCAAAGGAGCCTTAATGTAGCTAGCCACAAGGAGATAGATTTAGAGGATGAGGGAAGTCAGGCCCAGCTCCCACCAAAGCTCCAGGTATGCCAGTGATGAGCTCCAGGGTTCTGAAAGTGGGCAAACCCCAGGGGACTACAAGCTGCGGTCTCAACATCACCAAGGCAAGAGTGTCTTGAGAGATATTAAAATGGCACTTGCCAAAGTGAGTTTATGAACTAGTTAGTTGGTCCAGCAAACCTACAAAAGCTCTGGAGTGCAAATGAGAAAATAGTCTTTTTAGAGAACTTGTGAGAAAATCAACAATATGTAAAATGTCGCTTCCCCTCCGTCGGTCTACGTCAGCGGCGGCCTGAAGCATCACGGTTTGCCAGCTTCTTTTTCAAAAGCCATCGCCCGCTAATAATACTGCTGCAGAAGACCCTGGTAGCAATGATCAAAAATACTGAGCTCTGGCGCCACCGCAACGGGAGCAGTGACGGTGCTCAGGTTAGGGCCTATATAATCAACACGAGAGATCTGTATCTCTCATTTAACATGATTTTTATAATTTCGCAATTTATAAAACTAACCAGAGTACCGGGCGTATTACCTGTCTCTGAAAATGATAGATTTACATTCTTTCAATTTCAGATCAGTCGCGGAATCCAGAGGCCGGAAGAATTTGGTCCATATTCATTTAGTTGCAAACTTTACACGCCAGATAGGATATTTTTTGTAAGGACGATTTTTCCTGGGTTACATTTTTATTGATCATGCTTATTGTGGGAAGATCTCTCATGGCACATCACAAGCCTCAGGCGGAGCTGGGAGTTCTCAAAGCCAGTCATGGTTTCAAGCAGCGTCTGTTCACTGAAATTATGCCAAAGACAGGTTATAATTAATTTCTATGGCCAATGACGGCAGGAGACTCACTGAGGCGTGTGGCTGGTACAGGCTGGTCGGGCGATGCATCTTTTATTTTGGCCTTTTGATTCACCAGATTTAGAGTTAACAGTTCAAACCTCAAGATCATTGCTGGAAATATTACAAATTCTTGTTGATCTTTATGCCGTGCTAAACAGGTACAAGACACGATTTGACTGCCAAGCTGGAACCAGTAGATGATCTTCTTTTGTAGCCTTCTCCGGCAACTTTTCGTAGCCACCAATGAACCATACTTCTCTGCCTCAGTCCTGTTTGCTATACCCTTCTGATTCCATATGACTGAAACCGAGTATTACAAATTTGGCAAGCCAAATCCGATGATGCGTTCATTTACCTTAGGCACGAAAAACTATTTCTCTCTCTATGTGTATATCTCTAAAAGGGTCCAGTCTGAAAGATTTGTATACACTCCATCATTAATCTCAAAATGTATCAGCTTTTTTCCTAAATATGTGATAATAACAACAATGAGATTTTTAAAAAACATAAATCCAGAAAAGAGAGAGAAAGTGCAATAGCAGCATATTAGGAAACTGGACAGGAGCTGGATAAATAATTATTAATGTAGCTGTTCAGAGAAAGTTGAAATTCTAGCGTTTAGATGAGGAAGCCCAGAAACAAGTTACTTCATCTTAACAACCCCCAAGAAAGCTCGGAATTATACGCCTCTAGAGTACCAATGGGACCTTAAACTGGTGGGTTGTCTGGAAACCTGCAAAAGGAGCAGAGCACCAAACACTCAGCCTGCTGAATACACCTGGAAATTACAAATGAAGAGACTTCGATAATAGAGTTCAGTGACTCTTCCAATATCATAATCGTGGTACAACTGGGGGATAGACCACGTTAATAGTGAAACTCCTTCATCAGTGCTCCTTTATAATATTATGAGTGATATTTAAAGATGAAAATAGCCACATGTGAGAAGAAATAAAAATACAAATGTTCCTGTAGGGGGAAAGTTGAACTAAAGCAAAACCAAAATCCCCAATGGATTAAAGGAGGCAGCATCACCTGTTCTGGTATTAAACATGTGTATTTCCATGCCAGGTGTGTGAGGAAGGGGCATGCCGACATGCTCCATTTGTGCTGTGATAAAATATAATAGAAGAATTTGTTTTCAGGACATAGCAACAATGAGGGGATAAATGTTACTGTTATTTACTCAGATTATTTTAGATAGATTTGAGTAACTATTGGGTTCTTTCAGAATCATGCCAAAAGAGATCATGCCAATGAGTCCAAAGAATCATGCCAATGGGTCTGACTCCATGACGTGGTTAATGTGTTGTTGGGAGCTGGGGTTAGTATTGTTTAGTAACAGCCCAGTTACCAGGGCATGTGTTACGCTTCATTAGCACTCTGACATCTGTCTGTCATAAGGAATATGTTTACTTAATTAGTTCTTGTGGTAGTTAGCTATGATCACTAGCATGCTTATTTTTCCATGTTAGCATAATCCTCTTGAAAACAAAATCTGTAATTCAACGGATTTGTCTTTTCCATCCTACTCATGGTTCTTTGCCAATGCTGGTAATAGTGCAACACCAGACACAGGTTTGCGTATGGGCTGCAGGTGCCTGAACAGCACTGTGCAAAGGCACAGAGGTATGTGGCTGAGTCTTCAGGCTGGGATCCTTTGATGTACAAATAGCTGTAACCCTCCTTGGTATTAAGAGTGACACTTACTCGTCCTTTCTTCTTTTCATCCCCATTTAAAGTCATTACAAACAAGGCCTTGGGGATTTTTGCAGTTTCCCATCTGTACCAGTGCAAGGCATAAAAATTGCTGGAAGGGAAGCTGCAGGTGAAGTTGGTGCTGTCTCCCTCCTGAACATGCAGTGACTGGGGACTTTGTTCCACGTTCAGGATGCTGCTCACGCCTGTTTTATTAAAAAGAGTCAGACATAGAAATAGGTCTCTCTACAGAGTTTGCATTTTCTTCACACATCCCCCAGATAAAACCTAGAGTGTCTGACTGCATCCTCCTCTTTCCTCATCATCACCCCAGACTAAGAACGTCTCCTGTAACTCCTGGACTTACAGTCAAGATGAAGCCAGAGGATTAGTAATGGGGCTGCCAAAGGATTCTTCTCCATGTTTCCAGCTCACGTACCCTCAGCAGAAAAACGTTTTGCAGTCAAAATCTGTGGAAATATTCTGCTTCAGAAAACAGGATTCTGCATCTGGTTGCCTAGCCAATCAGAGACCAGCTCCTATAAATGTCCTTGAAACACTCTGCCCTATTTTCAGTTTCCTGTGGTTCACAAAGAGGGGTCGAAGTAACTGCTTTCTTCAGGCCAACTTCATAAACTTTGAGGAAATCCCCCATGAGTCTGGAACACAAAGATAACTGACAACCTTTCAGAAGTGCGCTGCCTAACTGTGGACCGCTACTATTCAAATTCAGAGGGAGTTACAAGTGGGATGGCAATTTGTGGCAGGAAAAGCACTTTTCTTTGAATCTTCAAACATTGAAAAACAACTTTTGAATCCCCCTCAAATTATAAATGTGTGCACATCTAAACTACCTTTTTCTTTATCTACATTATTTAACAAGAAAGTCACGCAATAGAGACATTACTGTTTCCAATTTACAAACATAAAATAACCCAAAGCTCAAGGAGATTGAATAATTCACTCAAGGAGATTGAATAATTCACTCAAGGTCAATTACCTAAGTGGCATATTAAGAATTAGAACATATATCTGTCTAGCTCTAGACTTTATAATATTTGGAATCTGATATGCCACCTACATTTGTGATGCACTATGAATGTTTTACATGTTAGATATGCTCTAAAAATAATGGAAGTCTAATTTGTGGATATTCTTTATAATGGCTAAAAAATGAGAACAACCCAAATGTCCATCAGCTGGTGAATGAATAAGCAAAATGCAGCATATTCATACAAGATATGAATGATAATTGACAACAAAAATAAATCAAGAATAAATAAATAAAATAAATAAGCAAAAATGAAATAAATAAAATAAAACATCTAATATGTGCTACAACACAGATGAGTCTCAAAAACACTGTTTTAAGAAAAAGAAGCCAGACACAAAAGATTACGTATTGAGTGATTCCATTTATATGAAATGTTCAGAAAAGGAATATTATCTATAAAGACATAAGCTGGTTGTCTGGGGCCAGAGTTGGGTTAGAGATTAACTATAGTTTGGCATGAGGGATCTTTCCAGAGTGTTGAAAAGTATTTACAAATAGATTATGGTAATGGTTTCATAAATCAGTTATTAATTAAAAATCATTGAACCATACATTCAAAATGGATGAATTTATGGAATGTAAACATACTCCAATAAACTTGTTTAAAAGTAAATAAGAATCGTGCTGTCTTGCTTCTGTCACAGTCCAGATATAATGTTAGTTTGATTCAATATACATGTAGTTTTTAAACAGTAATTTTTGTGCTTTGAATTTTCCTAGGAGCTCTGAGGAATTAAAAATTACAAAGCTATAGCCTCATCTACGGGAGAGGAAAAGAAAGAAAAAAAATTACAAAGCAACATTCCCTGTTTGCTGTGAGCCCAAAATATAATTGGAGAAGTAAGATACATCCAAGGAAAATTTAATAGTATAAGAGAGCATTAATTAATTTTTTCAGAATATAAATTCAACCTCTAGGTATTTTGTGTATGAAGTGAACCTTTCCAGTGAACAACTGAAATAAGCAAAGGAAACAGCATGGGGTTTGTAGTAATATCAGGGGACAGCACTTTCCACATACATTTAAATCATGTTCTAAAAAATTAGAACAGGATTAGAACGTATCTCAATGGTTAACTTCTAGCTTTCCTTCCCAGGAAAGGAGATAAAGGTATGGGTGGTAAAGGAAATCCTGGAAGCCTCAGTAACGACTCCTAGTTCAGAAGCATGAGGACTAGAGTTAGGGATGGTTGCTAGACAAAAAAGCCATTCTTTTTTTTTTTTTTTTAATTATACTTTAAGTTCTGGGGTACATGTGCAGAATGTCCAGTTTTGTTACATAGGTATATACATGCCCTGGTGATTTGCTGCACCCGTCAACCTGTCACCTACATAAGGTATTTCTCCTAATGTTATCCCTTCCCTAGTCCCCCAGCCCCCGACAGACCCCAGTGTGTGATGTTCCCCTCCCTGTGTCCATGTGTTCTCATTGTTCAACTCCCACTGACGAGTGAGAACATGCAGTGTTTGGTTTTCTGGTCTTGTGATAGTTTGCTGAGAATGATGGTTTCAAGCCTCATTCATGTCCCTGTCGAGGACATAAACTCATACTTTTTTATGGCTGCATAGTATTCCACGGTGTATATGTGCCACATTTTCTTAATCCAGTCTATCACTGATGGACATTTGGGTTGGTTCTAAGTCTTTGCTGTAGACAAACAAGACATTCTAATCAAGGTAGTTTCTTCTCCAGATCACAGCATTCAGATAACTTCATCTTAGGCAAGTGAAGGCATAGCCACAATCACTCAGAAAGCCTACATGCTGTGGAGCTCATTTCTGGGGAGAATACTGATCCACTGATAAATTCACCCACATCTTGGAGGAGCAGTGTCCAGACCAAGAAGGGCATACGTCTAACGGCAGCGAGAATTCCTCTATCTATAATAGTAGGACAGACTCCTACAAGGTAGAGCCACACATTTGACCTGAGGTAAAGGCCAAGCCTGTTGGCAACTAAATACGGCCTTACAGGGAAAGTAAACAGTGAGATTCTCTTTCTGGAAGAGTGCATGATCCTAGTTTCCTTCCTCCCCACTTTGGCCGCAGGACAACTCAACTAGTAATATCAAGCTTTATCATTCTTAACAGCCTAATATATCAAGGGAGGATTCTAAATTCACTCACCCTGATAGTAAAGGGAAACAAGGTCAATTTACTTTCTCTGTTTTGAGCAAATAGTAGGCCTGTATATCTACTCTAATGTAAGGAGTGTGTGTGTGTGCACAGAATTTTTTAAAACATAGAAATATATACATATACATGAGTCCTCTGAAAAACTTTTGCAACATAAAAGATAAGATGCATGCACTACAGAGAAAAATGCCTCAAAGTTTTTTCCACCTCATCTCCCCAGTGAGTAAAGTGAGGGATTGATAGATAAAATTTTTAGTAAGATTATTTATTAATTCCCCCAAAGTGTAAAAGTAAACCAATGTAGATAAACCAAAGCTAGTATTCAACTATTTAGCACTTACATATTTAAATATTACATTAAGAAAGTTATGGGACAGAAATCTTGACAATTCTGGATAAATAACACAAACATAAATCCAGCTTAAACTTGTATATTAATATTTGATTTGCATGGACTCTGGACATAATTTTACCTTTGTGCATTCATTCAACAAACATATATTGAGTGTGTCTCCTGTACTAGGCATTGTTCAGGCATAGAGAACATGGTAGTGAAGAGATAGAAAAAGGAACTAGAAGTCGGTGAGAAGAAATTAATAAAGCGAGTTTTACAAAATAAAGATAATTCTATATACAGTGAAGCTCTATAAAGACAGTATAACACTGTATTAGGTTAGAGAGTTATTCTTGGGTTGAGAAAAGAAATCTTCTCTAAATAAGGTATGGAGAGCTCTCAACTCTGACCTTTGGCGTGCCAGGCAAGACATTTAATCTCTCATATTCAATTTCCTTTTCTGTAAGTCACCAGTAGCTTTTGTTGGTACTGGGCTAAGCGATGGCATTTGTCATTTATTTATTTCTCCAAAATAACCCTTTGTAGTAAGTACTATCGATATCCACATTGTAGGGATAAGGAATTGAAGCATTAAAGTTATTAAGTAATTTGCTTAAGATAATTCAACCAATGAGTGGTAGGTCCAGAATTCCAATCCAAGCCTATGTAATGGTTATGCCGTTACATTATAAGTAATGCCAAAAAACAGAAATTACTTTTACACCAACTGAATAATCATCTAGTTCCATAACTTCTGTATCTTAGGCACTCAACCAGATGCATTCAATATGGAAAATATTGTGGGGTTGGGAGGCACCATCTGAAATTGCAGTACAGTCTATCTACAAGATAAAATTCAGTATTTTTCCGAGAAGCATTTTGCAATTAGCATAGCATATTTTATGTACTATAATAAATGTCCATGTTCTATCACGTTTCTTACTATTAGCGGAAATCATTGCAAGCGACAGGTACTCAGCAGGTTGGGAGGCATATGATAACACGGAGAGAGTATGCTATACAGTGCTCCCTACAATGGCTTATTTTTATCCACCATTGACTCTTGTTCTCACTTCTTAGGATATTTCTATATTACAGTAAAGGACAGAACGTAGACAAACTCTCACTTAATAGAGAAAAACTTCCCACCTTGTGCAATAATGCCAAACTTTGTTTCCAAGGTATTCTATTGGCCTAAACCAGCCCATATATTATATTTGCCACTTTGAAATCAATCACCCTCACATATTAAGGGAAAACAATTTTTAAAATCAAATAAAAAAAAAATCACAGCCAGTCCTGCTGAATCCGGTCTCACATGATCACTACAATGGGAAGGTTACTGACATTTGTTCAGAAATGTTAGCTCCTGTTGCAACCAGGCTTCACCACGGCTTAGCCCATATGAACACTGGAGGGCAGCAGGGAGGTCAGCGTAAACCTCACCAAACAGTTTAGCGGGACACCAGGTGGCAGTGCTTCAGAACTTGGTGCTTTAGTTCTCAACGCATGGAATATGCTAGAGCCTGATTCTCAAAGAAGGAAAATATAATAGAAAGATTTCGATAAAGGCTTCACAAGGTGGCGACTTTTGCGTAAAGACGTAGAGGAGTTCAGAGGTACACCATGAAGTCTGGTGGGGGTATAGCATTACAGGTGTAGTGGGCAAAGGCCTTGATATGGAAGCCCGCTTGGAGTGTTTAAGGAATAGTATTTCCTCTTTCCCTCACCTCTTCATACTACTGTAGAAGAGACTCACTGAGACATTCAGCACTCTTAAATGCTTAGTCGATGATTTCCTCCATCTGTTGATCCTGAGGCAATTTGTGCCTAGGTTTGGCATCTTGTCATCCTCTCTGAGAAAGCCAATGCTGCTGCTTTGGGGCTGTTTGCTTCTCCATAGTCCAAACTTTGCTTTTTAGGGGCCCTTTAAGATGTTACACCCTGCTTGACTTTAGTTAGAGATGCTTTTCCAAGTTAGGGAAAATTGTGTCTCATTTCCCAAATGTAAGCGTTACCAAACCTATCTCGTAGGGTGTACGAAGCTTAAATTAGGCAATGAATTTGAAATGTATACATAGTGCCTGACATATAGTATGGCCAAGGAATATCAACTTTCTTCTTTCCTAGTAAAACCTGCTTTTCCTTCAGTGTTCCAGTCTGGAGCCTGTTACTGCTTTTTCTTCTTCCATTGAACATGGTTCAAAGATGGGGGTGTTAAAAGAAAAACTTTAGACGAATTAAATTTTACAGAGTTTAATTGAGCAAAGAACAATTATAGATTCAGGCAGCCCCTCACCAGACCAGAACAGATTCAGAGAGACTCTGGCACTGCCACATGGTCAAAGAATATTTATGGACAGAAAAAGTAAAGTGACTTATAGAAAAGTAAGGTGCAAACAGATGGATTGGTAAAGCAGCATTTTGCCTTAATCCCGAACGTGATTTGAACAGTTGGCCACCTATGGCCAAAACTTAGGGATTTGTAGAGAGTAGACTGTAGTCTGTTTATGCATCTGTTAAGTTACGGGGCACTGTGTATGGGGAAACCTTTGCCTTGAGCTTAAAATAAGTCAGGAGGCAGCTTTAGGCTAAACTTAATTTAACAGAAGTTTCTAGAAAACCTACTTGGCCATCTCTTCCCCTGGGAGTAGTCACTATTTTGCATTATCCTCTCGTGGTCATTTCCTCCTGGCTACATTAATACAATTGGGGTGCTGAAGGGGCACAGGAAGATCACTCAGTGGGTTTCATTTTCATTTTCCTAATGAGTAATTATATTAAGTGTTTTTTATGTATGCTTGTTACTATTAGATATCATATTTCTGAAGTGTCTTTTCAAGTTTTGGTCATTTGTATTGTTTTACCATTGCTTATTGACTTGTACAAGTTTTTTATGTATTCTGCATTTGAATCTTTTTCAGAAATATGTCAATGTAAATATAATTTCCCAATGTGTGCACTGACTTTCCACCTTTTTAACAATGATTTTTGACAAAGGGTTTAAAAATTAGACTTTTATGTTCATGGGAAGCTAGCTAGAGAGGTTTTATTTGTTTTATAAGTACTTTAAAAATACTTTTTCCTCCTTAACTGCAATAGATTTTGATGGGGAATTCGGCAAACATTACTCAGAACACTTCCCAAGAACATGATATCAACTTTCTCTGGCTGCTGGCAAGTTTTGCTTTTGTTTATTCATAGACGATGAATATGGACTTTCCTTCCACATCTGCAGTGCTTCAGGCAAAACCACAGTGGTGGACTAAGAATTCACTTACTCCACATGGCATTTCTGTATATAGCATTGCTCTACCAGCCCAAGGAGCTTGTTTCTAGCAGAAAGTCAAGTGTCTCCGACGGTGGAAGTGCTTGCTAAACAGATTATGAAATGGGTAATAGAAGAGGTAGTTATGGAAACCAGCTACAACCATGAGACCATTTGTGGAAAAAAAAAGACTATACTGTTATAAACATTTCCTTTTCATTTCGCGTCATGGCTCGTAAAATACATATTGTGTTTTTACTCTCCTCCCATTTGTCGCCACGTAGTGAAAGGTGGGCAGGTGTCTATATCTTGTTAAATCTCAGAAGCTAAACCATGCAGGATATCAACGGGAGAGCGTGACTCAGCTAGAAGAGGAAAGACCATCACCCAAAGATGAATAAATGAACTTTGTATTCTCTTTGAGGTAGAGGGTTAGGGTATTTGTGGTTGAGTGAAGAATAGTGGCATCATATTGGCAGGAAACATGCTTTTTAAAATTGTCTTTATTTGAAAGCTAAGTGTTATGAAAGAGGGGTGCATCTGGGATGTCTAAGTTTACAAGGTAGAGAGTATTGTGTGGTAACCGTGCCTTTGTCTCTTCGTAACTACCTGGAAATATATTTCTAAGAAAATCCTTCCCTATATTATTCTCTATTAAGTTGAAAAAAATTGTGCAAGACAGGTGCCAGGCTCCAGGAACGGTGGCAACTCACACATGTTGCTACTGATCTGCTAACTCATCTTATTGTTGATTCTAACTCCCCACTGCCCCCAGGTCTCCTCTTTCCAGCTTCTCTTTTTTCTTGGTATTGCAAGTCCCAGGAACAAGACCAGCGATAACACCATTTCTACAGAAGGAGTCTGTACTGAAGGATTGAAGGTAGAGACAAGTTTTAGTTAAATTACCATGGGTTCCACCTGTCTATGGGTTCCAAATGTCTTCACAAATCAGTTTTGCATGCTCTTGTCCACATTCAACTCTTCCCAAATGTGAATCTAGTTGACCTAGAGTAAATTCAGGCTCAATACCAGATGCAAAGACAATAGCTTTGCATAGGAGGTAAAAAACGAATTATGGCATTGGCAGATCACATACAGAAATCTGGCATGCTTATCGACTTTATTTTACACAAATAAAGTATGCCCAATACACAGAATTTAACAAGTGAGACTGAATACTTTGGATCAATGGGATAGAAATGTGATATCAGGACAATTCTAGGACACATGATCTAAGAAGTACTATTCTACTTGTATAGCTGCTTCAAAATGAATAATGCAGTCTACTCTTGAAGCCCTAGTAAATAAAACTCAATGTCAGATTTTGAAAATATTACATTTTATTCCTGTTATAATTTCATAAAAACATAAACAACTAAGTGACTTGTGAGAACCACCAGCTCCAGCAATTGCATGAGGTCTAATCCTTATGATACTCTTATTCTGCATCTTTCATGGTAGTTCTGGCCTTCCCTGATTGTACCCTAATTGACATAAAGCCTAAGAGGAAAGGGCTAAAAGGAAATAGTTTTATTATAGTTGGGGTAACTAGACCCGGGTTTTGCTGTAAGCATCGTTAAGTGAAACTGCCACTTTAATTTATTATGTGGAAGTCTTTAATGGAGCTTTACACGTTTTCCTTATGATCTATTTTCAGTAAAAATTTAAGTATTGGAAGACATTGCTCTGAACACCTGTTTCCGGCAATGATAAGAGATAGAAGGAGGTTTTACTTAGAATTAACTCTATCCCCAGTCCAGACCACAGATTAAATCCACAGACCACAGTCACACTTTCTACCCTGAAGGATCTGCAGGTGTGCACTTCAATCGGCTCCTGTAGCAAGGATCGTAGTAAAGGTTCTTGTGAAACCCTAGGTTTGTTTGCTTTTACTATCACTTCCCAAACACCTTCCCGAGAGCACAGAAGTACGTTGCTGAGTCTTCTGGCTGTAAGGCTGAAATGGTTAAGAAGCGTGCGGTGTGCTTTCTGGAAGTTGACAGAATAGCAGCCATTTCTTGCATTCTGTTCCGCCCTGGCGAATAAGGAAAATCATCTCTTTGCCGAGGAAGTGCTTGTACCACAAAAGGTAATATGACCACCAACTTGTTTCATACTGGCAGTTCCAGGGTGACTGCTTGCTTTCCCCACCTGGCATGGATACCGATGACTGGGCTTGGTAACTTATTCTGGGCCACACTGAATCCTGTAGGAAAAATCAGAAAACAGAGCTGATCCTTTGATAGAGTGAATATAAGTAGGAACTAGACAATTTAGGGCCTTGAGAGACAAACCAAACTAAAATCATAGTATGCTGCCTTTTCCAATTTCTCCTTTCCTCCTCAAATCCATGAGAAGCACCCATGTCTGTTTGTAATCCTTCCATCTTAACATTTTACCCGGAACCATCCATGCAAGAGTGGCTGGAAGGTACAAATATGCACAACAAGCCTGAGAACATCTTGGAGGTTATTGCCTGACATCTGTGCACACACCCACAGGGCCCTGTGGTGTGCATACGTAGTTCCTGAGTTCTGATGCTATCTCCCCAAACAGGAAGTGAGTCTCATGTTCATAGACTACATGGCTATGAAGAAATGAGGAAAAATGTCTGGTTCACCTTTTACTTTTGTCTAGTTGTCTTTCCTAGTCATTGGGATAGATAGAACCTAGAAACGGATGAAAAATTTTAATACAGGGTTGTAGCTGGGGAACTGCAGTTGAACCAGTTGACATACATTGATAATATTCATTTTAGCATATATTTACTTTTGCCATCAGTAGGTGTTAAATTTAAAGAAAATACTCAAGATGACTGTGACTTTCCTCTCTGTGAAAGGCAGTCCTATTCTAAACAATTACTGCATCTCTTTCTTCCACTCCTTACTGAGTTCTAGGGCCCTAGTTAGGACTGCATAATAAGTAAAGCTAGTTCAAATCCAAATCATAAAAAATAAGTCCTTCAACAGAAGCTGCTAGTTGTTTGTGTTTTTATGAAATCATAATAGGAATAGTCTTAATCTATTTCAAAATCTGACACTAGTTTTATTTACTAGACTGAGGAGAATCAGTATGTTCAGTCCACGTTGCCTTCTAGAGTAAATTGTACTGCATAGATCATGTACATGCAAATTTGTCCTGATATCACATTTTTCTATCCATTGATCCAAAGTATTCAGTCTCACTTGTTACATTCTGTGGCTGGGCATTTTTAAAAATTTTAATGATAAGCATAAGATATTGTTTGTCATGATAAGCATACAAGATCTCTCTGTGATACAATGCTATAATATACTCCCACAGAACGTGTTATCTGAAGGTTGCAAGAACTTCATGCATGTGAATACCACAGAAGTTGGTGGCTGAATTTTTTATATTCTGTTATGTGATTGTATGGAATTTAGATGTTAATCCTCCATGTGATTTCATTGTCTTTTTTAAAATTTTAAATTGAAAAATTTTTATTTTAGAGTTGGGGTCTCTCTCTGTCACCCAGACTGAAGTGCAGTGGCACGGTCATAACTCATTGCAGCCTGGAACTCCTAGGCTCAAGTAATCTTGTCACTTCAGTCTCTCAAATGGCTAGGACTCCAGTTGTGAGTTACCAGGCCTGGCTAATTTTTTATTTCATTTTGTAGAGATGGAGTCTCTCTACATTGCCCAGACTGGTCTCAAACTCCTGGCCTCAAGTGATCTTATCTTGGTTTCCCAAAGTCCTGGGATTTTATGTGTGAACCCAGCCCCTAGTTTCACTGTCTTAATGGATGAATTAATATAAAGGGACCAAGAGATAGCTAAGAAAGAAAGTGCAGACAAGGTCTAAAACATTTCCAGTTCTTTTATAAAGGTGAAAATAGTATATCACTGAATGGTGCAGGGAAGAGTTTCTCATTGTTTGAGACATCTACTCCTCTGTCCATTTCACCTCTGAGTGCAGACAGGTAGCCATGCTCTGGTTTGCAATTATTTGCACTTAAGTAGATGGAGACCATTAATACCCACAGTAGACTGGGAACCAGTATGATGGCAGGATTTCCCTCCTGTTCAAATAGCCCTGCTTTGTACCCTGACAGTATAGGTGCAGGATCCCACCGTTCTGCATAGAAGCTGCCTCTGAAATGTGGTTTCTGGGTGGGTCAAGTGTTAATGTGCTGTGATAACCCCTCGGTGGGGAAATTGGTTCTATCTTAAACATTGTTTTGCCCTTTCTTATAACTTAATTAACAAATGACAAAGGATTATATCTGGTAAAGGACATGCATGAAACAATATTGAAGGAATTCTTAAAAGGAAATGAATCATTTAAAATTTCCAAGTTTAGGAAACTGATCTGTGATAAATCTGAGGGGCTTATCTGAAACCAATTTATTATGAATCATGGCTTTGATGGCAAATATTCATTCATGTTTTGATTGTTCACTTACTATCAACCTGAGTCTAAGGTGAAGCTGCTCACCAATCCTAGACCTCGACACAGGAGACAAACCAGAAGTCATCACCTCCCGTCCTTCCTACTTACGCATCAAACCAAGGGAACTGGCAACTTCACAATGGCAAAGCATCAGCTCAGACAAATGAGATTTTTAAAAAAAGACTCCCAAGTTCAGTATTTTCTCAAGTTGTGAATTCTAGTGTCAACAGTAGCAGCGAAGGCCTATTATTTCTACTGGAAGTCTATGCTTACTTTTATTAGAAGTTCTAGGATGGGAGAATCCATGGGCACTCTGAATTCAAATCTTTAGCCATGCTGTTGTCATGAGTGCATGTGTACTTTTTAGTGCAATTCTATAATTTTTAATAGTTATCAGGAAGACAAAGCCTCTCACAAAATGCTGCTTTATCAGTAAAAATATTCAAAACTATTAATAGTATAAATTTTCAAAATAAAAATATTTCCCTCTTTGGACATTGAAAGAATGAAGATTCTTTTCCACTTTATGCTGAAACTTCATCTGATCAAGCAGTCTATGTCAAAGCACCAAATTCCAAAAGCTGTATTTTTGTTGGACTGCCCCATAAAGAAATCCCAATGGGAATAATTGAGTTATTCTACGGCAAACTGTCCTCAGACTCTTCCCGGTTCTTTGTAGAAATCCCCAAACTCACATCTGTAAGAAGCCACAGAATCCCTGTTGAGGCTCCCAGCTCTTCCCAATTCTTCCTCTCTCTCATGTACTTGACAACAGCCCTCCTCTCATGCTGACCACGAATTCCAACCTAGGCACTGTATTCTACTTTATTCTTCAATATTTCAGTCCAATGAAAGCCACTCTAATCAGACATAAATACTATTCCAATTTCTTCTTCGATTTTTCAAACTGCTAGAAAAGGAAGTAAAATAAACTTTGAGAGCCCAGGGGAGTTAATATTCACAAAATGCTGACATTTTGTGGGCACATCTCCCATTGCTAAGAGGTAACTAATTGGATTTGTTTCCACCTCCTCTTTTTATGTATTGAAACAGTATGCATTGTGGTTCAGGGGAAAGAGTCTTGGGTTGTTTATTTCAGGTTGAACATCCTTTTATTCATAAATTAGAGATTTTTTCCAACTGATTTTTTATTGCCATTTATGTGGCCTACCAGAAATACATCTGACAAAATCGTAGGTAATGAAGGTGCTATTCTCCATTCTGTGGACTGGTGAAGATAGTAAAAACTGTGGTTGTTGTAAACCATTTAAAAATTATTTTTTAAATTTATGAAATAATTATAATGAGAAAAAGTACAGAAAATCATATAGCAGATACCTTTGTATCCAGCGATGAGAATAAACAGATAAACAGATGATGAATTTTGTTATGTTTTCTAAAAATATTCTCTCTCTCTCTACATTTCAGATTTTCTCAAACATTTCAGACAAAGCTAGAACAATAGTCCTTTTTCCGTTTACTCTTTTAAAGATTGTAATCACTCTTGGGAAGATTCCACACATGTCTTTTAGAATTTAACCCTTACAGGCCGGGCGCTGTGGCTCACGCCTGTAATCCCAGCATTTTGGGAGGCCGAGGTGGGCAAATCACGAGGTCAGGAGATCCAGATCATCCTGGCTAACACGGTGAAACCCCATCTCTACTGAAAATACAAAAAATTAAAAAAAAAAAAAAAATTAGCTGGGCGTGGTGGCGGGTGCCTGTAGTCCCAGCTACTCGGAAGGCTGAGACAGGAGAATGGCGTGAATCCGGGAGACTGAGCTTGCAGTGAGCCGAGATCGCGCCACTGCACTCCAGCCTGGGCGACAGAGTGAGACTCCGTCTCAAAAAAAAAAAAAAAAAAAAAAAAAAAGAATTTAACCTTACAGGTATGTATTACAAAACAATATACTGCATTATTTTGTATTTTGAGATTTCTTATTAATGGTGCCATGCAGTATGTATCATTCTGCTTTTACATCCAACATTTTATTGGTAAGATTTATCTAAGAAAATATGTATAGAACCACTTCTTTGCTTGTAATAGCTAATACTTCCATTGTATGACAAAACCACTATTTTTTCATTCCACTATTGATTACACTTATTTTTAAAGAGGGAGCATCCTTGTAAATGCCTCCTAGTTTACATATTGACTACCTTGAATGTAGATATCAGAAATTTGTATTGCTGGATTGTTAGATATATGCCTATTCATAACTAGTTTAGGCAAATTGTTCTAAGTTCTCTGTGTGGTGTTTTTTTTCATCTGGAAAAGTGTAATAGCTTCATCTCCATATATTCCTACCAATATTTAATGTTATCAGACATTTTAGATTTTGTTGATCTAGTAGAAATGAAACAATACTTTATTTTAATTTGATTTCCTTGAGTTCTGTGGAAGTTGATGTTTTACATTTTTAGTGGCCATTCCTATTTCTTCTTTTTGAATTGCCTTTTTATATCCTTGTCTCTTCTTATTTTGGATGTTTTCTTATTTATATGTAAGAGTTCCCCATCTAACCTTAATTTCTAAAATTGTACCGGTTATATTATTTACAGATGCATCCAGCATGTGTCTTGCTTTTAATTTTGTAGTGGGTGCACCTGCAGGTTAAAAATTTCCCTTGTATTACTGAATCTTTAGTGATTTTCATTTCCAATTATCAAATAATTTTAATGATTATAAATCTACTTAGTTTTTCTATTTCTTCTTGAGTTACTTTTGGTAGTATATGTTTTTCATTCAAATTATTTCTACTTTTGAAAGTTTTAAAATTTATTGGCTTAAATTGTACTTAACATTTTCTAATTTTTTTTTTTTAGTTTCTACTTTATCTCCAGACATGTCTCCTTTTTAATCTCTCCTATTATTGTATTTATTAGTCTCCTATTATGGCCATAAGAAATTACCACAAATTCAGTGGCTTAAAACAACACAAATTTATTATTTGGCAATTCTGAAGGTCATAAATCCAAAGTCAGTTTCATTGGGCTAAAATCAAGGTACTAGCAGGTTTGAGTTCCTTCTGGTGGCTATGGGGAATAATCTGTCTTTTTTTTTTTTTTTTTGCCTTTTCCAACTTCGAGGCTGTCCTCATTCTCTCATCACATTGCTTTCTTTCATTCCGACTCTACTGCCTCCCTTTTATAGAGATGCCTGTGGTTACATTGGGTCTGCCTGGATAACCGAAGCTAAATCTTCTCATTTCAACGTTCTTGAATTAATCACATATGTAAAGTTCCTTTTGCTATATGTTATTCGGTTAAATTGTATCCCCAGAAAATTCATATGTTGAAGTACTAATCTCTAGAAGCTTAGAATGTGACCTTTTTGGGAAACAGGGTTATTGCCGATGTCATTAGTTAAGTTGAAATGAGATCCTACTGGAGTAGTGTAGGCCCTTAATCCAATAAGACTGGTGGTGCCCTTATGAAAAGAATGTCATGTGAAGAGACAGAGACACACACAGAGGAAAGACGATGGGAGGAGACACAGGGAGGACATGACCATCTCTAAGCTAAGGGGTGCTTGTTACTATTAGATACTCAGAGCGAGGTCTGAAACAAATCTTCCCTAGCGCCCCAGAGGGAGCATGGCTCTGCAACACCTTGATTCTAGACTTTTGGCCACTAGAACCAGGAGACAGTACATTTCTGTTGTTCTAAGCCATCCAGTCCATGGTACTTTGTTACTGCAGCCCTAGAAAACGAATACACTGTGTAAAGCAGCATATTCATAGACTCTGGGGATTATGACATGGACATCTTTGGGGGCCAGAATTCAGTGTACTGTGTTCTTTAACTATTTTCTATTTTCCTTATTATCAACATTACCAAGTATTTAACTTTTTTATTTCTTCAAATTTATTCAGCATTGGATTTTCCCTTAATTATTTTGTTTTTGTTTCCTATTTGATTAATTTCTGTACTTTATTTTTAATTGAAGTATAATTGATATAGTGAAATAAATGAGTCATAAGCATGGAGTTAGATGAGTTTTGAAAATTGCAAACAGCCTTGTAAACCACAACCCTGTCATGAAATAGAACATTTCGTTTCCTTTATCTTATGAAAATTCGTTGTGCCCCACCCAAATAATTCCCAATCACAGATGTCATCACTGTTTGGCTTTATTTCACCATGGATTAATTTGTTTACTTTAGAAATTCACATAACTTGAGTCAAACAGTATGTCCCCTTTTGTATTTGGCAATTTTGCTGGACATTATATAATTTAGGCTTGTTTGTACTGTTGCGTGTATCAGTGGTTCAGCGCATCTTATTTCTGATGAATATTGAATGTGTGTGACACAATTTATTGATGTAGTCTCTTGTTTAAGGACATTTTCGCAAATTTATGGCTATTACGAATAAAACTGCTGTGAACATTTTTGTACAAGTCTTTGTGTTGACATGACTTTATTTTTCTTGGGTAAATGTCTAGATGTAATGTCACTGGGTAGTGGTAGAAATGCATGTAGTTTTATGAAAATCCACCAAAGTGGTTGCCCAGTTTATGTTCCAACCATGTTTCAAAATTCCACATTCCAAAATTTTATATTCCAAAAATTTATAAATGTTTATTAAAAATCTTTTTTCCACATCCTTACTTTTTATTTCGAAATAATTTTAGACTCACATAGAAGCTACAAAAATAATGCAGAGTTCTCTTGAACATTTCACCCAGCTTTCTCTAATGATAACATTTTACATAATCATAGTTACGTACCATTAACATTATGTACTAGTATCAAAATCAGAAAACTGATATTGATACAATAGTATTTATTAAACTACAGATCTTATTCTGATTCACCCATTTTTATGTGCACTCTTTTTTTGATATATACTTTTACGACATTTTATCATATGTATAGATTTCCCTAACTACAACTACAATCAGGATATAGAACTATTCCATCCATTACCCTAAACAAACTCCCTGTATATTACACACTCCCCACCCATAACTCCTGGCAACCACTGTCCTGTAATTTTTACATATTGATAGTGTTATGTAAGTGAAATCACACGTTATATCACCTTTGAGATTGACTTTTGTTCACTCAACATAACGCCCTTGAGATTCATCGAAGTTGTTGCATGCATCAATAGTTCATGCCTTTTTATTGATGAATCATATTCCATTATGTGGATATGTACCAAGGTATATTTAACCATTCACTCAATGAAGCATAAAGTTTCTGAGATCCATCATGTGTTACCCATGTCACTAGCTTATTGCATTTTATTGCTCTGTAGTATTCCATTATAGGAATATACCACAATTTATTCTTCTATTCCCCAGTTAATGGACATTTGGATTGTTTCCAGCTTGGGGCTATTATGGTTAAAACTGCTGTAAACGAAAGTCCTCATGTGAAGATATATTTTCATTTGTTGTAGATAAATACTTAGGAGTGGGATTTCTGGTGCTATGTTAAGAGCAATTTATAAGAAACTGCCGAATGATTTTCCAACGTCGTAATAGTGATTTGCATCCCATCAGCAAGGCATAAAAGTCCCAGTTGCCCCACAACTGGTTGGATGCTTATAACAATTTCGAATTCTTTAACTGTAATAAAAAGTTTGTTAGAGATGGTCATTTATTAAGCTTAGTTTCTTTTATTTAATCACCATTCTCATACTGCCACACTAGTGTTTATATAGTTATTTATCACTTGCATATGCAGATGAAAACCAGTCTACATCTCTGCCCACGGAAGCTTCCACTGAGGGGTTTGGCTGGAGCCTCAACTGCAGGTTTGGGTACAGACTTCAGGTGCCTGGGGAGGACTGTGTGCTTGCTGCACAGAAGTAGGTGGCTGAGTCTCCAGGCTGGGAATCCATGATATGCAATGAGAAGTTCTTGGCATTTTTATTGAAGAAGATTTTGAATCTTCCTTCTTCTTTTTCGCTCTCAACTGAACGTATGGCTATCAATAAAGCAGGGCCTTTCCCAGGGAATTGTCGGTACCATGGAAAGTAGTCAAATGCACTGTTCTCATAAGCACAGTTTATAATTGAAATCCCTCCTTTCTGGACTATCAAAGATTGAGGACTTTGTTTCACCTGCTGCCGGTCACTTGTCTCCTTCTGTTGGCCACTCACCCCTGCTTAGAGAGATAAAATGTCATTAGGCCCCCCAAATAATATTTCCTTCTTAAAGTGTCTACCTGCCTGAGTTTGTCTGTACCCCAATTTTCTCATCCACCCAAGTTAGTAACATACCCTGGAGTTTCTCTTCCATAACTCACAGCATAGTTGAAGCCACAGAATTAAAAATGATGCTCCTAAGATCTTGTCCATTCCTCCTGGCACCAGAGCTCAGTGACAGCCCAGGTGGTCTTCCAGTCTTCCCAACCAGCTGAAACTCTGTAAATTCACCCTCAACTGAATTCTTTCAACAGGCACCGCCCTTTCACAAGTGCTTTCACTTAAAGCTATCTCTGTGAAAGGAAGCACTTCCCCCACTTTGTCCAAATTTAGAATTGCTGAAGATATATTCTTTGGGAATCAGTAATCCTTTCTTTACACACAGATAAGTATCAGTTTAGAATTTCTGTCTCTCAAGCCCCCTCAACTTTTCCTCAGACCTTTAAGATGGCTGGATATGTCAATAGAAAGGGCCTTACTTTACAATGGTGGAAGAGAGGAACTCCTGTGAAACCACAAGATTAACATGTACAGTGGCACTTCTTTTTTATTGTGAATAATAATAAAGTGTATTGAGGCCACACAATGAACATAATATCCCATTACAAGCTAAGGTCATGAATCAGAACATAGAGAATATATGGTCCTTTTGTCCTCAGAGAACTTAAATTTTATTACAATTTTTCAGATGTATTTATTCCATATTTTAGATGATCCTCAGAAATGATATAATATAAGTAAGTCAATTTTATATTTTCTCCATATTTTTTCTGAATAGATTAGGTAAATTAAATAGTTTTTAATGTAACTAGAAAAAGAAATTAGGAAATAGTGGAATAATCTGATCTGGAGGAGCTGTGACCTTTAAGTGGATAAGGGAGGATAGATATTCTGCAGAATACAGAAGATATAGAGCTATAAAAATCCAGTAATGCAGTCATTTTTGGTGGCTTTTATCCTGAGTTTGAATAAACATTCGATATTTTCTTCACACTTCAAAATGGGTCAACTATGAAAATACAAAGGATACATTCAACTTTTGATGTTAACACAAGCAGGATACACAGGCAGAAATTGAAGATAAATTCTAAAGCAGCCCTAAAATAGGAATGATCTGTATTATAAATCATATACGTCAAAATAACACGAGAAGCAAATTTTTTTCAGAAACACTAAAATGATTTTTTTGTATTTATATTTGGTGTCACCTCAAATCCACTCAAAGAAAACACCATCCCAGTCCAATAGGAGACGATGATGGTCCACATTCCTCAATCTAGAATCCAAACTTTTCTTCCCAAAATACCCTAGCATTGCTTTTGAATTGTTTAGTTTTATGTGCTTTCTTTTCTTTTAATTTATATACGAATACCTTCAATACATATATACTGTATGCTAGTGCCTACTAGAATTAGGCAGTGCCAGGCCCTCATTTTCATTCCCTACAAAGAGACATAGTCCAAGTCTTCAGTCAACCTAGTCCCAAGACTCAGGTATCAGCCAATGAAACCTGCCAAAGACACCAGTGTGTTTAGATGATGTGATGAAGGAAAGATTGATGAAATCTGTTTCCGGACCCAGTCAAAGAAGAGTACGGATGGTGAGATGCTTGAACTGGGCCTCAAACTATGATAGATTTCCCCATAAAAAGAATGGATAAGGGAATTTTAGGCACAGATTAGTGTGGTTGGATATTGGGCTATATGTGGGTGAAAACATTGTAAAGTTATACTAGAGAAGTTAATGTGGGCTTGAAGGATCACATGTATAATTCAAAAAAGTGTTGACTTCCAAAGTAATGTTTTCCACTCTGTTAGAGTGGAATAAATACAGATACTAGTTAGGTAAATAAATGGATAAATGCATAGAGGCATTGAATGAAACAGACACGTGAATTGAAACAGACTAACAGATAATTTACCAGATTTTAAAGGGATAATCTCTGGCTACTTGCTGAATATGTGTATTTGGACAAATGTTAATCTTCCTTGAAGAAGCATTGCCCCCTTGTGGCCTTATAGGGAGTTTCCATCAAACAATTTCCTACAGCTTCTTAAAACTGTTCAGCAACCCCTGCATCTATCAGAACACTGAAATAAGTGGCTGAGTTTTCCTCTTAAGCCAATGATTTCTTCAGATGAAAGGAGATTTTGTCCTTGCTGAGGTCATGTATGTCTCAGGCGGATCTGGAGGAACTGATTGGGATGCTGGAGGTACCAGGAGAGAACAGGGCTACTGAAACAGTGACACCGCAACTGCTCTGGGGTTCCTTCAGAGGCAGAAATTGGCCGTCAGATGGAGTCACTACATGAGATCTCCTTCCTCGCATAATAGCAACATCAGATCAGGCAGAAGTCTTCACACTAAAGAGAATATGTCCTTAAATAGATCTAACTTAGTTAATTATACTTCATCTTTGTCAACACTTGGTATAGTAGTCATCTTTTCATTTGTAGCCAACATAGTGGCTATATAGGAGCATATATATATATACTATATATAGTGGCTATATATCTTATTACTGTATTAACTTTCACTTCCCTGATTATTAATGACATAAGAGTCAGTAAACTTTTTCTATAAAGGGTTGATTAGAAAATATTTTAAACCTTGCAGGTGATTCAGTCTCAACGGCAACTACTCAGTTCTGCCATTGCAGCATGGAAGAAGCCATTGGTAACACTGGTAACACATTAAAAAAAAACAACTCAAGCATCGCTGTGTTTAAATAAAGCTTTATGAAAGTAGGTGGATGGCTGAATTTGGCTCATGGGCCATATTTTGTTGACTCCTGATATACAGCATCTTTTCATGTGCTTATTGGTCATTTTTATCTTTTTGTTGTGAAGATTCTGGGAAAATATTTTGCTAATTCTTAACTTGGGTCCTTTCTTCTCTTTTATTGAGTTGTAAGAGCTTTTTGCATATGCTGTACACAAGACTTTGGAATAATTTACATGTTTCAAATAGTTTCTTCAAGTCGATGGCCTGTCTTTTTGTTTTCTTAAAGATGTCCATGACCTCTGCACTGAAAAGTCCGAAAACAGTGCTGACAAAAATTAAAGAACCTTAATAAATGAATAGATATGTCATGTTCATGAATTAGAGGATTCAATAGCTTTAAGATGGCAGTTCTACCCCCAATTTTCTATAAGTGCAATGCAATGTCACTAAAAATTTTAGCAGACCTTTTTATAGAAATTGACCAACTAATTCTAAAATTTATATGGAAATGCAAAAATAAACCTTAATGAATAGCTAAAACAATTTTTAAAGGGAACACAATTGAAGGACTCGCCCTACCTGATTTCAAGACACTATAAACAACAGTAATCAAAACAGTTTGGTATTTGTGAAAATAAAACTTGTAGATCAATGAAAAAAAATAGAAATAGATTCACGAATTCATATTCAATTAATTTGCAAACAAGATACCAAGACAATTCAATGGGTTAAAAAAGTGTTTTCAAGAAATAGTTGCAATAAAATAAAATGTGCTTGTATTTTAATGGATTTGGGAAAAGTAAATTGAAAAGCTTCTGGAAAGGATTCATACTCTAGATGCCATTAAGAATATTCATGATGCACAAGAGGAGGTCAAAATTGTTGTCAGAATTTGGAAGAAGATGATTCCAACCCAATGGATGACTTCAAGAAGTTCAAGACTTTAGTGGAGAAAGTAACTGCAGATGTGTTAAAAATAGCAAGATAAATAGAATTAGAAGTAGAGTCTGAAGATGTAACTGAATTGCTAAAATTTTAACAAATGATAAATTGCTTTTTATGGATAAGCACAGAAATTGCTTTCTTAAGATGGAATCTACTTCTGATGAAGATGCTGTAAACATTATTGAAATGACAACAAAGGATTTAGATTATTACATAAACTTAGTTGATAAAGCAGTGTCAGGTTTTGAGATGATTAACTTTAATTTTGTTTTTTTAAAAAATTTTTCTTAGTTGTTTTAAAAAGATTTTGAAATTGGACTGAGTGTGATGGCTTACACCTGTAATCCCAGCAGTTTGGGAGGCTGAGGTGGGCGGGTCACCTGAGGTCTGGAGTTTGAGACCAGCCTGACCAACATGGAGAAACCCCATCTCTATTAAAAATACAAAATTAGCTGGGCATGGTGGCGCATGCCTGTAAACTCAGCTACTCGGGAGCCTGAGGCAGGAGAATCCCTTGAACTCGGGAAGCGGAGGCTGCACTTGAACCCAAGAGGCAGAGGCTACGGTGAGCCAAGATTGTGCCATTGTACTCCAGCCTGGGCAACAAGAACGAAACTCCATCTCAAAAAGAAAAAAAAAAAAGATTGTGAAATTAATTCATTATAGTTGTATGTATTTGGGGGCATTTGTGATATTTGATACAGGTATACTATGTGTAAAGATCAAATCAGGGTTATTGGTATATCCACTATTTGAAACATTTTTCTTTTCTTTGTTTTGGGGAACATTACAATTCTCTTCTTCTAGTTATTTTGAAATATACAGTAAATTATTGTTAACCATAATTTCCCTACTGTACTATCAAATAGTGGAATTTGTTTCTTCTAACTGTGTTTTTGTAACCATTAACCTCCTTCTTTTTATCCTGACTCCAATTTTGAGAAAAGCTCTACTTTGAGTAAAATCCTATCAAACAGTGTTGCATGCTACAGGGAAATCTTTCGTGAGAGTAAGAGTCAATTGACGTGGCAAACTTCATTTTTGTCTTATTGTAAGAAATTGCCACAACCATTTCAACTTCTAGCAACCACCACCCTGATCAGCCACCAACATGGAGGCAAGACCCTACATTTGCAAAAAAAAGTAACAACTTTCTGAAGACTCAGATAATAATTAGCATTTGTTAGCAATAAAATATTTTTAAGTCAAGGTATATACATTTTTATACATAATGCTATTGCATATTTAACAGACTGCAGTATACTTTAAACCTTTATGTGCGCCAGGAAACTTTTAAAAATGTATGCCTTACTTTATTGTGATATTCACTTTATTATGGTGATCTGGAACCCTACCCACGTTATCTCCAAGGTATATCTCTGTGTGTGTGTGTGTGTGTGTGTGTGTGTGTGTATCTTAAAAACCAGAACAGAATAGAAAACCAGTCTGAAAAGGAAGGTAAAAAGAATAAGAGGGGAAACAAAAGGTAAATTTATAAAATGAAATTATTGGATTGCTTTACTAATCTAGCGTAAAAAAACTAGATCTGAATTATTTTTCTAAATAAAAGAGTAATACAA
>NW_022169862.1:0-1023 GCF_008728515.1 Papio anubis | reverse complement strand
AATTAAACTAGAAGTAAATACAATAAGAAAATTTGGGAAATACACAGATATGTGGCCATTAAACAACACACTCCTGAAAGAAAAATTAGTCAAAGAATAAATCACAAGTGATATTAAAAATATTTTGAGATTCAGGGAGGCAGAGCAAGAAGGCAGAATGGAAGATTTCACCAATATTTTTCATCTTCAAGAACCCCAATTCAACAACTATCTACACAAAAAAGCACCTTCATAAGAACCAAAAATCAAGCGAGAACTAACAGTACCTGGCATTAACGTCATATTGCTAATAGATGCACCAAAGACATAGGAGAAACAGTCTTTGGTTTTTGTGAAAGAAAATACTCTAGAGTCTTAAATAAATTTGAAAGGCAGTCTAGACCACAAGGACTGCAATGCCTAGGTGAATCCTGGTGCTGAACTGGGCCCAAAGCCAGAACACTGAGGAGGCCCGACAGCTACTTAAACATCGGCTGGGGTGACTAAGGGAGTGCTGACATCATTTCTCCTGTAACCCAAGGATTTATTAATACAAGTTGCAGCTCCAAAAGAGAACCCTTTATTCCACTTGAGGAGAAAAGAGGGAAGAGTGGGGAGGACTTTGCCTTGCATCTTAGATACAAGCCCAACCACAGTGGGATAGAATGCCAGTCAGAGTCTGAGGCCCCCTTTCTAGGCCCTTGCCCTGAACATTTCTAGACACAGCACAGGACCGAAGGGAACCTGCTGCCTTGAAGGGAAGGACCCCATCTTAGCAGGCTTCATCACCTGGTAACTGAAGAGCCCTTGGGGCCTAAATGACCAGCAGTAATACCCAGGTGGTACATTGAAAGCCTTCGGTGAGACTCTGAGACTTGCTGGCTCAGATATTTCTGGTTAAGAAAGGTGGAGTGAAACATAAAGGATATGTTTGCATTGCATCTTAGGCACCAGCTCAGTCATAGGGGGCTAGAGCACCATGTGGGCTCTTGAGGTCCCTGATTCCATGTGTTGGCTCTTGGAAAGCATTTCTGAACCTGCCAT
>NW_022169861.1:0-1023 GCF_008728515.1 Papio anubis | reverse complement strand
ACTATACCTAAAACAACAACAACAAAAACCCTAAACCTGGCAAAACTGTCCTTCAAAAATTAAAGAGAGATAGGAATTGTCTAGACAGACAAAAGCTGAGGAAGTTCATGACAACTAGACCTGCTTTACCAGAAATGCAAAACAATATTCTTCAATGGAAAATAAAACAGCCCTAAATAGCAATACAATAGTCTAAGAAAGTATAAAGTTCAATGGTAAAGGCAATATATAAATAATAAAAATACTATATTACTGTGATTGTGATGGGTAAGTCACTTTAAATTTTATCATAAAAATTAAAAGACAAAAGTATTAAATAATTATAACTGAAAATATGTTAACGGATACAAGTATAAATAGATGTACATTGTGACATCAACAGCAATAAATTGTAGAGTGGGGGAGAAGTAAAAGTAATTTTTGCATGGGATTGAACTTGGTTATTGTCCGTTTAAAATAGAGTGTTAGAAAATATTTATTTATTTATTTATTGAGATGGAGTTTCACTCTTGTCACCCAGGCTGGAGTGCAATGGCACGATCTCGGCTCACTGCAACCTCCGCCTCCTGGGTTCAGGTGATTCTCCTGCCTCAACCTTCTGGGTAGCTGGGATTACAGGTGCCCACCACTGTGCCCGGCTAATTTCTTTTTGTATTTTTAGTAGAGATGGGTTCACCATCTTGGCCATGCTATCCTCAAATTCCTGACCTTGGGTGATCCACCTGCTTGTGCCTCGCAGAGTGCTGGGATTACAGGCATGAGTCACCACGCCTGGCCAGAAGATATTTTATGTTGGTCCTGTAGTAGTCACACACACACATCCACACACACACACACACACACACACACACACACACACAATACCTACATAGGTTATACAAAACAAGAAAGAAAGAAATCCAGTTATATCAATACAAAATAATCAATGAAACACAAAGAGAGTAAGACAGAAAAAGAGGGACAAGAGAAATACAAGACAGAAATCAATTAACAAAACAGCCATAGTATTAACAAATTATTTCC
>NW_022169860.1:0-1023 GCF_008728515.1 Papio anubis | reverse complement strand
TCCTCCGAATCTTGTTCACAACGGAAGAGCGAGAAAGAATACAGGCCGGCGTGGGACTACAACATGGCAGAAGGTAGAGGACGGCTACGCCTTTATCGCCAGACTCTAATGGCGGGTCTCTGGGCAGCTGCTCGCAAGCCCACTAATTTGGCTAAAGTATACTCTGTTCTGCAGGAAAAGACAGAGAGCCCAGCTACCTACTTAGAAAGGTTAATGGAAGCTTTTAGACAGTACACCCCCATAGACCCAGAGGCTCCAGGAAGTCAGGCAGCTGTTGTAATGTCTTTCGGAAATCAGGCAGTCCCAGACATTAAAAGGAAACTCCAGAAATTAGAAGACTTAGAGGATTGTGGACATACACCCAACTGTGCCAAACCCGTATACTCTCCTGAGTACCCCAAACCCTAAACATCAATGGTACACTGTTTTACATTTGAAAGATGCTTTCTTCAGTTTGCCTTTAGCCCCTCAGAGCCAAAAGCTCTTCGCCTTCGAGTGGAATGACCCTGGAAGGGGCATAAGTGGCCAACTGACATGGACCAGGCTGCCGCAGGGATTCAAAAACTCTCCTACCCTGTTTGATGAGGCCCTCCATGAAGACCTAGGTGAGTACCGACGTAAACACCCTGAGGTAACTTTACTACAAAATGTTGATGACCTCCTGATTGCTGCTGAGACCCAAGAAGCTTGTATTCAAGGGACCAAGAGTCTCTTACAAGCTCTGGGAAATCTAGGCTACCGAGCCTCGGCAAAGAAAGCTCAAATCTGTAAGCCAGAAGTAACATATCTGGGGTACCTGCTAAAAAGAGGGCAGCGCTGGTTAACAGACGCTTGGAAGCAGACTGTTCTGCAGATTCCCAGGCCACAATCCACCCGACAAGTGAGGGAATTCCTGGGGTCGGCGGGATTTTATAGACTATGGATACCTGGGTTCGCAGAACTGGCTAAACCCTTGTATCAGGCAACACGGGGGCAGCAGCCATTTAATTGGACAGACGAAGCCGAGTCGGCTTTCCAACAGAT
>NW_022169859.1:0-1023 GCF_008728515.1 Papio anubis | reverse complement strand
AATGGGTTACATTCTTTCCTGGTCATCCCTGAGAGCCCCTGTCCCCTATTAGGGAGAGACCTGCTAACTAAAATGGGAGCACAGATCCATTTCCTCCCTGAGGGGCCCGTCGTGACCAACTCCCACAATCAACCCGTGTCCGTCCTGACTATAACCCTAGAAAATGAGTACCGGCTCCACCAGGAGCAAACGGCCCCTGACCAGGACATAGCAACCTGGCTCCAGCAATATCCAGAAGCTTGGGCGGAAACGGGGGGCTTAGGACTAGCAAAACACCGTCCTGCTTTATTTGTTGAACTTAAACCTGGGGCAGACCCCGTGCGGGTACGCCAATACCCGATGCCCCTAGAGGCCAAGAAAGGAATTGCCCCGCATATCCGCCGGCTCCTTGACCAAGGGGTCCTTCGCTCATGTCACTCACCCTGGAATACTCCATTGTTGCCGGTACGAAAACCTAATAGTGGAGAATACAGACCTGTACAAGACTTAAGAGAAATCAATAAGAGGGTTGTGGACATACATCCAACTGTGCCTAACCCATATACCCTCCTGAGTACCCTAAACCCTAAACATCAATGGTACACTGTTTTAGATTTAAAAGATGCTTTCTTCAGTTTGCCTTTAGCCCCTCAGAGCCAAAAGCTCTTCGCCTTCGAGTGGAATGACCCTGATAGGGGCATAAGTGGCCAACTGACATGGACCAGACTGCCGCAAGGATTCAAAAACTCTCCTACCCTGTTCGATGAGGCCCTCCATGAAGACCTGGGTGAGTACCGACGCAAACACCCTGAAATAACCTTACTACAGTATGTTGATGACCTCCTGATTGCTGCTGAGACCCAAGAAGCTTACATCCAAGGGACCAAGGGTCTCTTACAAGCTCTGGGAAATCTAGGCTACCGAGCCTCGGCAAAGAAAGGTCAAATCTGTAAGCCAGAGGTAACATATCTAGGGTACCTGCTTAAAGAAGGGCAGCGCTGGTTAACAGACGCCCGGAAACAAACTGTTCTGCAGATCCCCAGG